>NC_047111.1:92651835-92878832 GCF_902500255.1 Thalassophryne amazonica
AGTTTTACATTATATAGGCTTTGAAGGATTACGTCAAAACTACTACACGGATTCTCACCAAATTTGTACCACAGACACATAGGCCATGGAAGACTTCATTAAATTTTGGAGGTGATCTGGATCCAGATCCAGATTCTCAATCAAGTTTTACATTATATAGGTTTGAAGGATTACGTCAAAACTACTTAACGGATTCTCACCAAATGTGCACCACAGATACATATTAGGGCATGGAAGATTTCACTGAATTTTGGAGGTGATCTGGATCTGAATTGGTGGACATGACAAATCTCAGGTTGCTCTTGTTTACTTTGCTCTCTAAATGTATAATCTGCTCACAGTGCAGTAAGCGATACCAAATAATGAAGGGTTTTCTCTTTTTGAACATTCAGAAGACAATAAAAATGCTGCTTTCTCTGTTAAGCTATCAATCATAGCTTATACTTGTACTTTTTCATTCTTTATTGCTGACAATCTCCAGCGTCAGTTGATCTGTAACTGCTTTTGGGCTCTTGCAAGTGAATCCACCCTCTGTTCCGCAAATAATCTTCACATGCTTTTATTCGGTTTCCTTCTCCTGATCTTTTGTCTCTTTGCCGGTTTCCCCTGTTTGGTTATTTGCAGAGGGGTTGAGGGTTATGCTTGCAATGAGCCCTCTGAGGTAAACAGCGCCATAATAAAGACCTCTAAGAGGAAGACGTTATTCTTCTCGGCTCTGTTTGAGAAGGAGGCCAGCAACAGCTCCAGTTAATTTACCGAGCCACTGCTTCACAATGGATAGTTACCCTGTGTATGTGTATGTGTGTGTGTGTTTATGTGTGTGTGTGTGTGTGTGTGTGCACACCTGTGAGTGCAAAAAAAGTGTAAAACAATTTATTTTCTGTTATCTTATTTCGCCCCTCCCTTTTCCCCCCTTTGTGCCGTATCTCACCTTTTTCTCTTTCTGTTTTTCCATATCTTTTTTGCCCCCCTCCCCTTCTGGCAGTTTGCAAGACATGGTGACAAAATATCAGAAAAGAAAGAACAAAATGTGAGAATGGAAAATGCATCCTTTGTTTGTGTCATTGTCGCTGTGTTCAAGTTGTTTTCGCACCCGTTTAACTGCATGGGAGCACAACACCGTGTTCTTTCAGTGTGTGTTGTTAGCAGTAACACTAAGAGGTAATTTTAAACAAAATGGAAAACCCTGCTGGAGCTATATGCCGCTGATAAGAGCTGTGCTTAGAGGATGATGCCAGTGTTTCATCTTGCTTTTGTTAAGTTTGTGCCAAGTGAGTGGAGGTACCTGTTCAGTCAGCCTATTTTGGAAAATGACAAAACCTGTTTTCCAGATATATCTGATGGGGGGGATATTTGTTTAAAGTCTTTTAAAAACTTATCTTTTTTACTTGGCTTTTGACACAAACGAGGCTTAGTTTGATAATGTTTTAAATTGTATTTTAGTGGTTCTTTTTATTTTTATTTCATTGTATTTTAGTTTGTCTTGTGTTTTAGTGTATAGCACCTTGTGTCAGTGCTGGCTGTTTTAAGGTGCTTTATAAATAAAGATGGTATGGTGTGGTACGGTGTGGTAGGGTATATAAACATGTAAACTGGATAGAAAATACAAAACTACTCACAATGAACCTGGCATTAATCCTATAACCAGCACAGTGTTGACCACCCTCATTATGTAACCTCAAGCATCATTATCACCATCATCATGCATGTGTTTGGATCCTTGGTTAAAGCTGGTTTGCACCAAACAGATTTTTTTTTTTTTGTGTGTTTTTTCTAAAACTTACATCCCCATAGTCCCTACTATTCCCACTAGTCCATGGGCCAAGTGGGCCGTTTGGTGCCACCTCAGCCAATAAATTGCTTCACTTAAAAAAAACAAAAAAAAACTGAAGCAACTCTATCTTTTGACCCCACTCCAAACTGAAATGTTTGCTGTTTTTGCCTCATAACTCCATAACATTCAGTCATAGATAGTCTAAACTATACCTTTTTGGAATCTTCAGAGAAATAATGTGGTATGCCTTTCAAAATGACTGGTGCATTTCAAATGTTGGCTTCTCTGTGAACTTTCTATGTGTCTATAACCGCCACCCTGGGATGGCCACCATATGTTTTGTGTAGGCCATGATATAATAAGGGTGGCCCTGATTTGGTCAAAATTGTATTCAGTATCATTCACTCACTTGGCACAATACTGACCCTGATTTGGTCAAAATTGTATTCAGTATCATGGACTGTAAGTCCTTTCGGGTGCTCCCTTGTTTTCACTTGGGGTCACCACAGCAGATCCCAAGTGAATCTGCATGTTGACTTGGCACAGGTTTTACACCAGATGCCGTTCCTGATGAAATTCCACATTACATGGAAAAATGTGCCCACACTGAATCCAGACACACAAACCACTTGGCCACCACCCCTGCCATTCAGTATCATGGACTGTATATTGATAATCAGGTGAAGCTGATTGGCTCAGGTGGATTTGGGACACCCCCAACTTGAAAACATTACATATAACTGCTTTTAAGTTGAGTAAACTCAAAAATGTCTTGCAGTTGTTTGCCTTGAGAATTTTGTTTTCAGTGCACTGACTGTTTAATCTGTTGAAATTCTACAGTTTTGATATCGTGGAATTTATTTTTGGCATGCTAAATATTATTATGACTTATCAGAGTGTGTTAGAAAAAATGCATCTTGTCACCTTCAACAAATATTAAAGGATTATTAACCGAGCACGAGGTCTGTATGGGAAAATATCAGACTGAGGTGTTGACAGTGCAGCCCAATCAAGTGAGGTTAATAATTTGTTTATTGTATGGCTATACATACACACACACACACACACATATATATATATATATATATATACACTCAACAAAAATATAAACGCAACACTTTTGGTTTTGCTCCCATTCTGTTTGAGATGAACTCAAAGATCTAAAGTTTTTTCCACATACACAATATCACAATTTCCCTCAAATATTTTCACAAACCAGTCTAAATCTGTGATAGCGAGCACTTTTCCTTTGCTGAGATAATCCATCCCACCTTACAGGTGTGCCATACCAAGATGCTGATTACACACCATGATTAGTGCACAGGTGTGCCTTAGACTGTCCACAATAAAAGGCCACTCTGAAAGGTGCAGTTTTATCACACAGCACAATGCCACAGATGTCGCAAGATTTGAGGGAGCGTGCAATTGGCATGCTGACAGTAGGAATGTCAACCAGAGCTGTTGCTCGTGTATTAAATGTTCATTTCTCTACCATAAGCCGTCTCCAAAGGCGTTTCAGAGAATTTGGCAGTACATCCAACCAGCCTCACAACTGCAGACCACGTGTAACCACACCAGCCCAGGACCTCCACATCCAGGATGTTCACCTCCAAGATCGTCTGAGACCAGCCACTCGGACAGCTATTGAAACAATCGGTTTGCATAACCAAAGAATTTCTGCACAAACGGTCAGAAACCGTCTCAGGGAAGCTCATCTGCATGCTCGTCGTCCTCATCGGGGTCTTGACCTGACTCCAGTTCATCGTCGTAACCGACTTGAGTGGGCAAATGCTCACATTCACTGGCGTTTGGCACGTTGGAGAGGTGTTCTCTTCACGGATGAATCCCGGTTCACACTGTTCAGGGCAGATGGCAGACAGCGTGTGTGGCGTCGTGTGGGTGAGCGGTTTTCTGATGTCAATGTTGTGGATCGAGTGGCCCATAGCAGTGGGGTTATGGTATGGGCAGGCATCTGTTATGGACGAAGAACACAGGTGCATTTTATTGATGGCATTTTGAATGCACAGAGATACCGTGACGAGATCCTGAGGCCCATTGTTGTGCCATCCAAGAACATCACCTCATGTTGCAGCAGGATAATGCACGGCCCCATGTTGCAAGGATCTGTACACAATTCTTGGAAGCTGAAAATGTCCCAGTTCTTGCATGGCCGGCATACTCACTGGACATGTCACCCATTGAGCATGTTTGGGATGCTCTGGACCGGCGTATACGACAGCGTGTACCAGTTCCTGCCAATATCCAGCAACTTCGCACAGCCATTGAAGAGGAGTGGACCAACATTCCACAGGCCACAATTGACAACCTGATCAACTCTATGCGAAGGAGATGCGTTGCACTGCATGAGGCAAATGGTGGTCACACCAGATACTGACTGGTATCCCCCCCCCAATAAAACAAAACTGCACCTTTCAGAGTGGCCTTTTATTGTGGACAGTCTAAGGCACACCTGTGCACTAATCATGGTGTCTAATCAGCATCTTGATATGGCACACCTGTGAGGTGGGATGGATTATCTCAGCAAAGGAGAAGTGATCACTATCACAGATTTAGACTGGTTTGTGAACAATATTTGAGGGAAATGGTGATATTGTGTATGTGGAAAAAGTTTTAGATCTTTGAGTTCATCTCATACAAAATTGGAGCAAAAACCAAAAGTGTTGCATTTATATTTTTGTTGAGTGTGTATATATATATATATATATATATATATATATATATATATATATACACATACATATGACAGTGTTGGGCTCATAGTCAGACCTGTTCGCTTTCTTCACCCCCATAAAGAACTTGCTAACAGACGGTCCAGTCGTTAGTTGGTAAGCTATCAATTGGTGTGTTTTTTCAGATGCTGTTTAGATATTTATGGAGTATGTTCATGTCTGACTTGGTTTTTCTAATCATGTTTTTAGCTTTATCGTTTGTAACGAATCTCATATGTGATCAGAACCGATTATTATGGTAACGGTCTGATGTTGGAAAATATCAGATCGGAAATCAGCCAATCAAAGTAATTTTTTTAAATGTTTTTTTGGTTTTAACCTCCGATTTTCATATTGTTGGTTTTTAACCTAAACAGCTTCCTTTTTTCTTTTTTTTTTTTGAAATCCTACTGGGAAGTAGTTGCTCCCGGTGTGTAGTGAGCGCCTTGTGAGGCATTACTGTAAAGCGCTTTGAGCGTCTGATGCAGATGGAAAAGCGTTATATAAATACAGTCCATTTACCATTTATTTAAATAATTTGACTGATTATTGTAATTAGTGTTTTAGTATTTGGAAATACTCCGCTAACAGTCCAATGAATATCTAAGTAGTACAGTTTGAAGTGTTACATCACAAACACAGTGTAGTGTGTTTTAATTGAAAGAACTGTCGCCCTGAAGTCTGTTTGCCAATGAACTGGTGTTGAAAAGAAACCATAGAAACCAGGCGCAAAACCGACAGAGCCATACAAGATTTAATACTGAGTGTAAGTATTTGTGACAAAGATTTACAACCAGTACAGGCCAATTGTCAGAAGCGATTAATGTTCACTTCTAAATTCTTTGGGCTTGTTTGTCTCTACAAGCCTCAGGACCAGTTGGCTCGTGTTCTGGGCCAAGGACAAATTGTTTGTGACACCATTTGCACAGGACTCAATTGCAAGCCACCTTTTATTTTGTGTGTTGAAGGCGAGGGAGGAGCAAGATGCTCCTGCTGTTGGTGTTTGTCAGTATCTTTTTTGTGTGTGTGTACTACATCATATATAAAATATTCACAGAGATGACAAAAAGGTGGCCTGTGTAATTAACCTGCTATTAAAAAGGTTCCTATTGTCTTCTTTGTGAATTTTCATTAATTAGAATAATATTTAGATTACCTTCTGTAGTGATTTAATGTATTATTATTATTATTATGACATGATTATTTTGCTGTTGTTCACATTGCGTGTGTAATCTGAACATTCTCACAACAGTCACATCATCAGAAATCAGATATGAAGTAGCTCTAAATGATATTTAGGTCTGCCTGTCCAGGTTTGGAGGGGAAGGATTAATTTATCACATTTTAGAGGGTACATGTGTAACCGTGCTGAATTTGGCCGTGTATTAGTCCAGCTCGGTTCAAAGAGATAAAACCCAGTCCTGTTCGTCTTCTCTGCTTCATATAGTTTAACTCTGCATTGTGTTTGGGAAATAATCAGCCGATGGGATGAAGTAATTGCTGTTTAATCTGTGTGGAACAGAATATGTATGTTGTGTGTTGGGGGGTGTGGCTGGACATTTTGGTGTTCTTTTCTTTTCTTTGCTCTCCAGGTGGCATGGAAACTGATTTGTCTGTGGAAAAGGTGCTGACTGAAGAGTCCTTCACCCTCATCAACATCATGTGCAGCACCTGTGGATGTTGCTCACACCCTCATCAATGTCATGTGCAGCACCTGTGGATGGTGCTCACATGCAACCTTAAAGACTTTCAGCTGAAGCAGATAATTAGATGGCGTTCTGCATTTAAGCCATGTGTGATTCAAGCAGAATTGCCGGGAACTCGACCTTGTGATGTTCGTTGTGAGACGCTGAGGACCGCACCTGGGTTTGACACATCGAGCCTGTGAAGCAGGAAGGGTGAGGGACACATGCTGTCAGCACACATCAGAGGTGACTAATTGTTTGACTACTCGTTGATAGTAACTTGGTATTTTGTTACGCAGTATATTTGAATTGAGATGAGAATTGTGCAGCTTGCTTCTCACTGCTGTGGCGTGCGGACGAGTGATCCTCCACCTGTTGTGAGAAGCTGCTCATTTGCATAAAGTTGAAAATACAGACCTGAATGTGTTGCTGATAGTGTGTGTCTTTTGAAGGATATTAGTTGTAACTGCTGACTTACCTCACCTCTTCTATCCTTCGCAGAGAGTCGGTTTGTCGTGTCCACCTGGGGGGTGTTTGGCGGTAATAGTGAGTCCAGAAGCGCCGGGCTTTGATCCTTTTGGGCGCTGGAGAGCGTGCCAGCCTTCACTCCACCAGAATGACGCTGTTTTAGTTTCTACACTTTATTATGCACCAGAGGGTGAAGAAATAAATTGTTTTTGATATTGGAACCGCTTTCTGGTTATTTTGGCGCTGGGTTCCGTCTGACGCAGGTCCGCTCCTCAACCTGTGTCGACACATAACAGCCGGCCATTCCATAATGGACCCAGCGGCAGAGGCGGTTCCTTTTGTCAAAAAAGTTCAAGAACACTTGGAGAAAATATGGGAGCAATTACAGCATCTCGCAAACCAAATTAAACAAACAGACGCCCGTGTTACGGAGCTTGCAGTGCTGCTCCAGCTGCGGCACCATCGATACCGGTGCAGATAACTCCGTCACCCAGAGATTCGGCGTCCAAATCGATTATTTGTCATCCGGAGCCTTATGTGGGAGACGTCGAAGCCTGTGCTTCGTTTTGATGCAGTGTTCTCTGGTTTTTTGCTCAGCGACCGGCTTCCTTCTCTTCTGATGGGAGCCGTGTTTCATATGTGACAAATTTGCTCCGAGGTGACGCCTTAGCTGGGTCACAGCGTTGTGGAGTAACAACCTCTCATTGTTAGGATCCTTAAGGATTTATCCCGGGAGTTCCGACTGGTTTTTGACCATCCGGTGAAAAGCAATACCGTTGCCCACGGTTTGCTGAATCTCAGGCAGGGGAGGCAGAGTGCGGCGGAGTATTCCGTGGACTTCCGGATTTTTTCTGCTCAAGTCAGGTTGGAATGCCGCAGCTTTACGAGGGAGTGTTTGTAGATGGGTTAAATGAGTCATTAAAAAGACGAGCTGGCAGTCCGTGACGAGCCCAAACGATTAGATGAGCTAATATCGTTGGTGATTCGTCTAGATGATCGGATGAAGGAGCGTGGACGTGAGAGAGGGCGGCCATCAGAGGGCGGTTTTTTCAATCTCGGCGCTTTCCCCCGACACAGATCTGGGCCGCCTCTTCTTCGGCCCCACTGAGGCTCCTCCGACGGGACCTCTGGCTCCTCTTGGTGACGAGCCCATGCAGCTCGGACGAGCGGAGATCACTGTATTGCCCCAACATAGAAGCGTCAAGAAAAATAATAGTGACTATCTCCAGCTGTTTCTGGGACAGGCAAAATAACACACACAAAAAAAAAAAAAAAAAAAAAGAAAGAAAAAAAGAAACTTGTATGGGTTAATGTTTTTTTTTTTTGAATAGGGTTATTATTTGTTTGGGGAGTCAGAGGGCGTTTCTGGTGGAGTGAACGTTAGGGCGTTTAGAAGCCCGTCTGGGCTCACTTGATCGTTATTTTTTATGTGTTTTTAGGTATTTTCTGTTTTGGGTTTTTGGGTCGTTTATTTTGTTGTTTTATTTCCCTACATCCCTAACCCCAACCTCACTTGCCCCAAGACCGTTTGTCTTGGGGTTGTGGGTTGGTGCGGTTGGTCACGCTGAGCGTTCCTCAGAAGACCTCTGCACCTAGTGGGGGGGGGGTGTGTTAGGGGCGTTTTTTTTTTGGTTTGGTTAGGCCCGGTTCCACTCCAGCCTCGGTGAAGCCTTTTGTACCATTCGTCATTGGTGTTGCCGGGGTGTGGTGTGCAGGCGTGAACATACCTCAGTCGGAGGGGTGGGCCGATCTGTTGCCGTTCGCCTTTTCGTAGTTCCAC
This sequence comes from Thalassophryne amazonica, assembly GCF_902500255.1. Taxonomy (NCBI): domain Eukaryota; kingdom Metazoa; phylum Chordata; class Actinopteri; order Batrachoidiformes; family Batrachoididae; genus Thalassophryne; species Thalassophryne amazonica. The sequence goes on from NC_047111.1 coordinate 92,660,272, forward strand.
CCTCCCAAGAGGCTGGGGTATGGTCGAGTTGGGGCACCGGACGTATTTCCGGTTTTTTCCGCTGCGCCTTGGGGTTGGGGGCTGGGTTAGTTTTTCCTGTTCCCTTCCCCGGCATTTATGTTTGAGCCGTTTGGCCAAAATTGGGCGCCGAGGGGCTCTGGGAGGGAACCTGGGGTCTTTCGGGGGTGCTGGGGGAAGGTAACAGCGTTTACGGTAGTTTTTGTGCCCCCTGGGGTTGTTTTAGGTAGTTCTCCGGGGGTTGGATTTTGATTTTGTTTTGTTTTCCTTCCGGTTCCACCTCCAGGGGTGATGGGACGGTCCTCTGGGGGGGAATTGGCTTGTGTGGGGCCTACTAGCCAGGTGGTGGCCGGGTCTGGGTTCTGGGCTTGTGGGGGGGGGGTGCCTCCTGGGTTTGATGGTACGTCCTCTGGGGGGGCGCCATTTGCTCCTGTACACCTGGGGACCTTTGTGGGATTTCCGGTTCTGGCTTATTCCTCTGGAACCGCGGTAAAGGCCTTCTGGGGGGGGGGGGGGGGTTGGCTCTGCAGGCCGTTCTGGGGGGTTTGTTTGTATTTTTCTTTTATACATTTATGTGTGTATTGTGTTTGAGGGGCTGTGTTGGGTTTTTTGCGTTGGGAGTTTTTCGTTTCTTCCCGGGATTGGATGGGACGGTCCCCTGGGGAGGTTTTGGGTGGGTTTTATGTTTTTTTCTTGTGTGTTGGATTATACTGGGGACTGTTTTGGGGTTTTTTGTTGATGCCAGCCGGCCTTCCAGCTGCGGTGCCCTGTCCTGCTGTCTGTGGTGGACCTTGGGAGCGTTGTGCTGTCTGCTTCCTGACGAGGACTCGCCGGCGGGAGGTGCTGTTCTCGGGCCTGGTCTGTTCGGGGTCGCCGGGAGGCTTCCCGTTGAGGGGGGGGTACTGTTGTGTGTTGGGGGGTGTGGCTGGACATTTTGGTGTTCTTTTCTTTTCTTTGCTCTCCATTGGGCATGGAAACTGATTTGTCTGTGGAAAAAGGTGCTGACTGAAGAGTCCTTCCACCCTCATCAACATCATGGCAGCACCTGTGGGATGGTGCTCACAACCCCTCATCAATGTCATGTGCAGCACCTGTGGATGGTGCTCACATGCAACCTTAAAGACTTTCAGCTGAAGCAGATAATTAGATGGCGTTCTGCATTTAAGCCATGTGTGATTCAAGCAGAATTGCCGGGAACTCGACCTTGTGATGTTCGTTTGTGAGACGCTGAGGACCGCACCTGGGTTTGACACATCGAGCCTGTGAAGCAGGAAGGGTGAGGGACACATGCTGTCAGCACACATCAGAGGTGACTAATTGTTTGACTACTCGTTGATAGTAACTTGGTATTTTGTTACGCAGTATATTTGAATTGAGATGAGAATTGTGCAGCTTGCTTCTCACTGCTGTGGCGTGCGGACGAGTGATCCTCCACCTGTTGTGAGAAGCTGCTCATTTGCATAAAGTTGAAATACAGCCCTGAATGTGTTGCTGATAGTGTGTGTCTTTGAAGGATATTAGTTGTAACTGCTGACTTACCTCACCTCTTCTATCCTTCGCAGAGAGTCGGTTTGTCGTGTCCACCTGGGGGGGTGTTTGGCGGTAATAGTGAGTCCAGAAGCGCCGGGCTTTGATCCTTTTGGGCGCTGGAGAGCGTGCCAGCCTTCACTCCACCAGAATGACGCTGTTTTAGTTTCTACACTTTATTATGCACCAGAGGGTGAAGAAATAAATTGTTTTTGTTATTGGAACCGCTTTCTGGTTATTTTGGCGCTGGGTTCCGTCAGACGCAGGTCCGCTCCTCAACCTGTGTCGACACATAACAATGTACTGGTCACCATTAATGGGTTCATCACAGTAGGTATCGCACCTTGCGAGGAACAGCATGGATTATATGGATATATGGAAAATAAGATAACAGAATGGATTCTAATAATACAATAACATGCTTTTGAAGGGCGGTATGCATTTTCAGAGGCCCAACGTTCATGCCCAGTCGCCCAAAATAACTGATATTCGCCCGAGTTTGACCAGGGCGAATACCTGTCATTGCGGGTGACATGAACGGAGGGACTCTGAAAATGCATACCGCCCTTCAAAAGCATGTTATTGTATTATTATCACTTACTGAGATACACAACACGTGGAATCACATTAACAATATTTAATGTAATTTCAAAATGCACGACACCCAGCAAACGCGTACATAAAAGTTGGCTCACTTTAACTTTTGTCGTGTGGCTGGTACCGTGCTGCTCTCCAAATTCGCCAGGGCGTCCTCATCAAGGTGGCTGCTTTGGCTGTTGTTCATTGTCGTACTATCCATGATAAAATCGTCCGGAATATCCATATTGGGACCAACACACACTTCTCACCTTTTCATGTTATCGTCTGCATACAGTTCTTGGGTTGTACATGATATGATGTCATCACTTTATGCACAGCGGGCGGGTATTGGGATACCCGCACGTTACTGTGGGCAGGTATGGACAGGTAGCGTGAATGTAAATCTATACTACCAGTCCAACAACGTCTCAGTAAGTGATAATAATAACCAATATTTTATCTTTGTGCTATTACCAGTGCACCCACCTCATGCCAGTCTTCCATAAAATGGTAATGTGGTCCCTGTGTCCACTGCACTTACCATCCCGACCACCAAGGTAGGGCATTGTTTCCCCCATAATTCATGAACCCAAATGAAAAGTAATGACAATTGGAATCAAATACAACATTAACCCTATTACAGGTGCAAAAAAAAGTAGTAATAATAATAATAATAATAATAATAATAATAATAATGGTAGAAGGATTGCACATACTTTTACTTAGAAAGATCAGATCAGACTGTTTTGACCATTGTCACAGCTTTGAATCTGATCAAGTGCTGCATTCATATTACACTGCTCTGCACATTTTTGTCTGCTTCATCAGTAAAATGTGCTATTTATTATGGATTTTGGTAGGCTGAATTCAAATATGACAATAAAAATGGCTGATTGCCTACTGTTTTTAAGATATTTAAGTTTTTACCTTTTACGTCCACGTAGTTTCAGTGTTGACAGTTGAGTTTTCATGATACTTCAGTTTCAATTTATTTTCATTTATATAGTGTCAAATCACAAAAAAAGGTGCCTCAGTGTGCTTCAGACAGGTAAGGTCTAACCTTACCACAACAGCACACAGGCGACAGTGGTAAGAAAAAACTCCCTCCGAGGAAGAAACCTCAAGCAGACCAGACTCAAAGGGGTGACCCTCTGCTTGGGCCATGCTACGACACAATTACAAAACAATTCACAAAACAATATAGAGGAAATGTTGCCGGGGGACAGGACTGGAGGGTTTCCAAAGCAGACATCATACCCATCTCTGGATGGAGCCACACCTCAAACACAGAGAGAGAGAGAGAGAGAGAGAGAACAGAATCAGGCATCAGAAAGACAACAAATACAGTATAATTTGTCAGCATTAAGTAACAAGAAAACCAAAAAAAATACTAAGGTGATCACCGGCCACTAGCCTTAAGTTTCAATAAAGACCCAGAATTAGATAAAGTTGAGGCCGCGGCAGGCTCCATTTTCTAATAAAATTAACAATAAAAAGCATAGTAACATACTATGCCAGTATGCTAGCCATACAAAAGGGAAAATAAGTGCGTCTTAAGTCTGGACTTTAAAGTCTGTACAGAATCTGACTGTTTTATTGACGCAGGGAGATCATTCCACAGAACAGGGGCGTGATAAGAGAAAGCTCGGTCACCCATAGACTTTTTATAGGCTAGTAGCAGAACTTTAAAATCTGATCTCACAGGGACAGGAAGCCAGTGAAGAGATGCCAAAATGGGTGTAATGTGTTCAAACTTTCTGCTTAGTGTCAAAAGTCTGGCAGTCTTTTGAACCAATTGGAGGACCCTAATGCTGGACTGCTGTAACCAGAAAATAGACCATTGCAGTAGTCCAATCTAGAAGAGACAAATACATGAATCGGGGTCTCAGCATTTCAGTCTTATCAGTCTTAACAGAATTGAAAATTAGGAAGTTGCTAGACATCCAGCTTCCCACTGATGCAAGGCAATCTCTAAGGATTTTATGTGGATAAAATTACCAGCAGTTATCAGCATGTACAACTGAGTATCATCAGCATAGCAGTGAAAGGTACTCCCAAAATGCAGCAATATGTGTCCAAGGGGGGCTATATAAAGGGTGGCTATATAAAGTAGTGTTATTGTACAAAACACAGTGAGAACGACTGGTCAGCTATAATGTCAACCACGCAAGTGCACTCCCAGTAATCCCAAAATGATTCTCCAGTCTATCGAGTAGAATATGATGATCCACAGTACCAAACGCAGCACTGAGATCTAACAGCACCAGAACCATAGTGGTGTCTGAATCATTGCAAGCAGAAGATCATTCAACACTTTAGTGAGAGCCGTCTCAGTGGAATGATGTTTTCTAAAAGCAGACTGCAGTGGCACAAAAAGGTTATTCTCAGTAAGGTGGTCCATGAGCTGCCATGAAACCATTTTTTTCCAGAATTTTAGAGCAAAATGATAGATTTGATACCAGCCTATAGTTTTTCAATACACTAGGGTCAAGATTAGATTGGTTAAGTAATGGTTTAATCACTGCAGATTTGAAACATTTAGGAACAGATCCAGAATTTAATGAGAGATTAATAATTTCCAGCACAGTCAGCCCAAGAGTGGGCCACAGGTCCTTAAACAGTTTTGTTGGTATAGGATCAAATAAGCAGGTTATGCTTTTTGTAGACGTTACAAGTTTCATTAGCATGCCTAATGAGATACTATCAAATTTTGTAAATCCAGGTAACACCTTAGTGAAGGCCCCTAGCTCAATAGCAGGGTGTAGTGGCTGGATTAAGGCATGATGGGATATGTTTAAAGTAATGTCTTCTACTTTCTTCTCAAAGTAATCCAAGAAATCCAGTGCTGTAAAGGAGAGTGACTTACAGGTGGTTGTCCATGAATATGTGTTGCTACCATGTTGAACAAGAATTTTGAGTTACGCTGTTTTTGTTGATGAAATCAGAGTAATAGGTCCGCTTTGTAGCCAGTAGTGCATGCTTATAGTCTAAGATAGCATCACGCCATGCTAGGTGGAATACTTCTCATTTTGAAATTTCCGTTCTAGACCTCTAGCCTTATGCTTGAGGTCACGCAAGTAATCACTGAACCAAGGTGACTGTTTGGGGGGATGTGGTTTTAATAAAGGTGGCGCAATCATGTACAGTGTAGTTTTGAGTGCTGAGTTTAAACTATCCACAAGGACTGTCTACTGATTGGGCATTTTCCAAACGTGAACCTAAGATATCAGGCAGTTAGCTTCGAGTTCAGTCATTGTTGAGGAGTTGATGTGTTGCCGCAGTGACAAGTAAGGTTGTTGTTCTACTAAAACACAGCAGCGAAACTGTAAACCTAATAAGTGAATGATCAGAGACCACCGATGCAAGAGGCATGATGTCAATATTCTTGACAGCAATACCAAATGCGAGAACCAGATCCAGGATATTTTCACTAATGTGCGTCAAGTCCTGAATGCATTGCTGAAATCCTAATGCATCCACAATTTCCATAATTGATTTGCACAGGGGATCAGAAGGCTATTTATTTAATGTTAAATGTCACCATGTCACCAATCATTAGAATGTTACAGTATCTGCACTAGTTGACAAGTTAGAAATGAACGCACCAAATTCATCTAAGAATTCATATTATGGGCCAGGGGTCCTATATACATTGACAAAATAATACGACTGATTTTTATTCTTCTGACCTTGGCAATACGTAGCATCATAGGCAGAGCGGAGAATCAGATACTCAAACAAGTTATATTCGTGACCCCCAACAGCTGATAAGCTAAACCTAGACTTATAAATAAAGCAACACCCCCGCCTTGCTTCACATCACGAGGTACGTGACTATGTATGCCAGTAGGCAGGCCTCACTAAGGGAAGGACAGCTGTAGGTTTAAGCCAGGTTCACGTAACCCAGTCATATCTAAGTGATGATCCATCATTAGATCATTAATCAACAATGACTTTGAGGACAGTGATCTTATGTTAATGAGAGTAGCAGTAGCAGCAAGTAGCAGGACTAAGGACCTCAGTGGATTAACAGTTGGCCTGTTGATTTAGGGGTGGTTCTAGAGTAGCATATATAAGATGCCTGGAAGTAGGTTTAGGTTGGAGACATTCCATGTGGGTTGTAGGTAGCAGACACAGAATATTTGATATTGCTGGAACAGCCAATGGTTCCAGAGTAGCATATATAAGATACCTGGAAGTAGGTTTATTTTTGCGACATTCCATGTGGGTTGTTGGTAGCAGACACGGGATATTTGATATTGCTGGAACAGTCAACGGACAGTCAATTTCAGCGTCATCCAGTGTAGAAATGGGTATTAAGTTTTCAAAATATATCTCTTTATGATATTTAGGGACATACCTACGGAAGCAGGCCACAGTCTCAACTTGATGAATTTCACTCCTGGCAAATAACCGCAGATAAAAGGCTAATTGATTCCACACCCACATTTGTCATAAGCCGGGTGGCAGTGTCAGGAGCTCTGTCCCAGGGAATACATTCAACGTCAGTAACCTGACTTTGCGGGTGATAGAATCCTCTATCACTAAAGCCGGCGTTTGTGGCCTGGAGATAGGAAGTGGAAGTCACCGTGGGCTCAAAGAACTAACCTCAGGCATATCCAAGGGAGAAAACTTTCACAATTCGCTGTAGCAAGTGTGATCGGGGTACCACTACCGGGCACCGAGCTCTATGTGACTTCCTCCGCTGAACCACATTCTGAAAGCCGTCCTCCACAGCCGGTGTTTCAGGCTAATGCTAATGGGCGTGCTAGCTGGCCCAAGACTAACCTCATCTGGAGTGCCTGTAACATCTACAGTATATCCACTGAGCTAAGAAGCTGTTCTTGTTTACGGACACGGCTCTCTAGAAAGGCCACGCTATTTGCCAGCATCCCACAGGATTTATGTAAGTGTAAAGTAGTGTAATTTGTGCACCAGAAAATTCAAGAGTATAGCCAAGGCCAGGCTGTGAGCTAACTACTAACGAATATGCTAACCGCTCCTAAGGTTCACACAGGAGTAAATTAATTAGCTAAAATTCATAGCATTTATGCTGAAAAAGTAACAGACGTATGACTAAAAGTATGAACTCCTAAGACTCCTAACACTCCTAAGAGGTAAACCACTCCTAAGATTAACACAAGACTAAAGTAATAAGCTAAAATTCACAGCAGTTAAACTGAAAAACTAACAGAAGTATTAAGAAACTGGCGGGAGGGGGGTCGACCTAGCTAATGCAAGCTAACCGCTAGTAAAAATGCTCGTCATTCCTAAGATTTACACAGGAGTAAAATATAGTGACCTAAAATTCATAGCTGTCACACTGAAAAGCTAACAGAAGTATTAGACTGGCAAAATAGTCTTAAAAGGAATGGCTGGGGGGGGGGGGGGGGGGGTTGACCTAGCTAACACAGCTAACTGCTAGCCAAAGCTAACCGCTAGGAATTCAAAAAGGAGGACAGTAGTTAAATAGATTCAGAGTAGATAAACTTAAAAATGAAAAGAAGTTTTAAAACAGAATTAAAAAATGAATACAGTCGTGTAGAGATTGGAAGAGCGTCACAACAGCAAACATTAGTCTTCTTTTTTGACTAGTAGCAGCAGATGAAATGTGGACGTGTCCTCGACCTTCTCCAGTCTCTGGATCTTCCCACACTGAGTCTCCTCAACATCATAAACATATAGTCTTTTCATATTTCTCTGATTATTTTTAGATAACATTTCACCTGTTCTGTTTTTGTAATATTTTAAATCAGCAAAAGGGTTATATGTTAAACCTTAGTCGTATAACATAGCTTAAAAGCTAGAGTCAATCAACAATTTCAAACATTTTTTTTCTTCAGTTGCACAAAATTAATAAAGTTTGACTATTTATTTCAGAAGCATTTGGCTGTAGACCAGTGTTACCAGCTAGGTCAGGTGATTTATTAATTTAACCAGTTAAATAAATAAATAAACAGTTTGAATTAGTCCACTTTCATGTTCATAACTGATCTGTATTTGATCAGGCTGTTCACACAATCATCACACCAACAGAGATGAAACACAGTTCAGAACTGAATTGGATGTTAAGACCATTACGGCCAGTGGAAATTACAATTTCAATTCAATTCCAATTTATTGCTATTTACAGTGCATCGGGAAAATATTCACAGTGCTTCACTTTTTCCACATTTGGTTATGATACCGCCTTATTCCCAAATGAGGATGTCTCTGTACATTGCTGCATCATCTTTACCCTCAGTCCTGACTAGTCTCCCAGTTCCTGCTACTGAAAAACATCCCCACAGCATGAAGCTGCCACCACCATTATTCACTTAGGGATGGTGCCTGGTTCCTCCAAACATATCGTCTGATATTCACACCAGAGAGTTCAACCTTTGTCTCCTCAGACCAGAGAATTTTCTTTCTCATGCACTGAGAGTCTTTCAGGTGCCTTTTGGCAAACTCCAGGTGGGCTACCATGTGCCTTTTACTAAGGAGTGGCTTCCGTCTGGCCACTCGACCAGACAGGCCTGACTGGTGGATTGCTGCTCTGACGGAGTAGTGACAATCAGGTTCTTGGCCACCTCCCTGACTAAGGTCCTTCTCCCACAATGGCTCAGTTTTAGACGGGCGGCCAACTCTAGGAAGAGACCTGGTGGATCCAAATTTCTTCCTTTAAGGATGATGGAGGCCACTGTGCTCATTGGGACCTTCAAAGCAGCAGAAATGTTTCTGTATTGTTCCCCCTCGAGACAGTTCGTGTTGGAGGTCTACAAACAGTTCCTTTGACTTCATGATTGGTTTGTGCTCTAACATGCACTGTCAGCTGTGATGTCGACAGATGTGTGACTTTCCAATTAACTGAATTTACCCCAGGTGGACTGCAATTAAGCTGTGTAAACATCTCAAGGATGATCAGTAGAAACAGGATGCACCTGAGCTCAATTTTGAGCTTCATTCACTGCTGTGGATGTTCTACCTGTCTGTGATGGCCAGTGTCTCCAGGCTGGACAAACTGATTCAGGCGGGCTGACTCTGTGGTTGCCTTGAAGCTGGGCTCTCTGGTGATGGTGGCAGAGAAGAGAACACTGGACAAACTGCTGGACATTATGGATGACGGCAGTCACCCTCTGCACGCCATCATCAGCAACCAGAGGAGCCTCTTCAGCCACAGACTGGTCCTCCCAAGTGTAGGACCAACAGACTGGAAAAACTCCTTTGTCCCTCAGACCATCAGACTGTACAACACCTCACCCGGGGGGAGGAGGAGTAACAGGAAGACATAGGATGGGAAGGAGAGGAGCAGTAGTAGCCAGTAAGCCAGTAGCAAGCAGTATTTCTGATAGTTATGTTTGTATTTACATTTTGCAAATTGTTTATTTTTTACTTTTGATACTCTGTGTGCTCTTACCCTGTGTGCTGTTAACCAATGCTGCTGAAACCTCAAGTTCCCTGAGGGAGTCTTCCCAAGGGATTACTTGCCTTCTAATCTTGTGAATACTTATATACATGTGATTTCTTAGTTTTTTTTATTTTATTTTGAATTAGTTGGCATAAATCGCAAAACTTTTTTCACATTGTTATTATTGGGTATTGTGTGTAGAATTTTGAGGAAAAAATTTATGTCATTCAATGGAATAAGGCTTTAACATGAGAAAATGTGGAAAAAGTGCTGCTTTGTGAATACTTTCTGGCTGCACGGTATCATCTTTTATCAACCTTTTAAATTTTCATGTGCTTGTTAAGGCTTTGCCACACGACTGATAGAGCAAAAGGATTAGTTATGTATTTAAATATTTTGTCTGTTCACAAATTCGTAGGCCTTCATGGATTTTAGGCACTCATGGGCCGATGATATCACATTTCCATTGGTAGCACAGAGAGCAGGAAGGGTTTTTCTTGTTTAATGGCACTTATACAGTGGAGCAGCTGGATTTGAGTGGGGTTTGCTGTGGTCTGAAAGCATGACATATTTCCTGACTGTTCGTGCACGGTCCTCACAGCGGGGCATTAACGAGAGAGACAGAGAGAGAGAAGAGAGCACACTCAGATAAAAAATATTAAAAAAAACATGCAGCACTGTCTGACCTGGAACAGCTGCACCGGATGCTCTCTGCTTATGCAGAATTGACACCTCTTGTCAGAGCTTTGTCCAATCAGAATTCAGAATGAACCATTGGACAGCCCCTAGGATTTCACAGTCATGAGTATGGTAAAAGTACAGGATAAAAGATAAACAATCATCCAGGCAGTGGGAAAGCTGTCTGCTCACTCAAAGTTTTGAACATGTTCAAACTTTAACGGATCAGCAGATATCAGCTGACAAGGAACCCATTTTGCAGATCAGAAAAGGACTTTTGTCAGACAAAAATGAACACAAACTGATAGTATCCATGCCTTATATATTTCCTCTTAATGTTCCTCATCTCTAGAATCCCACAGTGTTTCACACATCCGCCTGCTTTAAACATAATTTAGAATGGCCACTAACTCATTTCAGATCTCTGTGACATACAGTACTGTGCAAATGTTTTAGGCCCCTTTTAGTACATCATTAAAACATAAAAAATTTTGAAAACCTCATAATATTCACAAATAAATGAAATGTGTGATGAATTTCAAGCTTTATGAAAATGGGTCTATTTCCGTGTGATTTTTAGGCATTATAAGTCACACCACCTTATAAATCACAGAACCTCAAATATATAATATTTGACTCAAATATATAACTGTATAATATATACACACATATATATATATATATATATATATATATATATATATATATATATATATATATATATAATCATTATTGTTCTGGAATATAAAAAAAAATATAGCTCATATATTCAATTGTGTTGGAACCTGATTTTGTGTTGGCATGCCAATAAAAGGGGGTGGGGCATCAAAAGCTACTTCTATTATAAATTCAGACTTTACATGTTCATACACCACAAAAAAAACAAAAAACAATGTTAGATTTATGCCACTTTAGCCGGTAATATGAATGCGACTTTTTATTTGCCCTCCTGAAACCCTTAATGCTGTGAAATGAGCATTTTTCTTTTCTCGAAAATGACATGAGGCCATTTCATGGGTGTGGGGGTCATCACTGCCCTCCCCCTCAGAAGCCTGACCTCAAGGTTACTGATGAGAAAGTTCAATATGTTAATGCTCTTGCAAAGCTTTAAAGCATGACACAGTGCATCTTCTCTGTCTCTGCTCACCATCTTGCAATATGCATACGTGCATGCGTGTGTGTGTGTGTGTGTGTGCGCGTGTGTGTGCATGTGCACATGCACATTGCCTGGCACTGAGTCCACCTCCCACAACATAAAAACAAGCTTTTAGGTAATGGACCAAAATAAGAGGAGGTCGCCAATCGCTTTGTCGTCAAGGGAAACGTGCCTAAATCTGTGACACAATGTCGGCTGACAAAAAAATAAAAAAATAAATAAATGATATATTGTTAAGGCTCAGACCTACAGAGATATGGACAAATGATAGAACTCAGCAGTCTGGCTGAGATCTCAGACTTCTTACAATATTGTGTTTGCTCCTGGTAAACATTTGAAACCAACTCCTCCTAGCTCAGAGTGATAAAAAGAAGAAAGATCTGTTACCCACAATGCTGCATTTCATTTATTTAACAGTCAGCTGTTTTTTTTTTTCCAACAGTCAGTGGAGTAAATATCTGCTGCTGGATAGTAAATGTGGCAAAGCGTTTCAGACTGATGAGTGTGGATCTGTGAAAGCTGAAACGCTGTAAGAGTTGAGATGAAACTGCCATTAATCAAAGGGAACAGGAAATTGCACCTCCTTTGCAAAAACGTTTTCATCATCGCGACAGATTACCCTGCGACTGTTTTAATGTACAGTATGTTGTCACAGCACTTGTAATTTTCTTCTGTCAGTACTTACCACAGCAGCACTTGTCAAATGTTGTTTAGGATTTTGAAACATCCATTATTCATCCCTCATATAGCCAAGGAAGGCAGCGCAATTAGTACACACATCGAATATTGGCGCTAATTGCACATACTAACCTTTGTTAAGAAGGGTACACTGTGTGAAATTAAAGTTCTGAAATAATATATAATGTTTGTTAATACTTTAAGGCATCAGCTGCGTGTACTTGTTGGTTTTACTCAATTTAAGGGTGTTGGGTCAGTGTGGAGTTACATGAAAATTCAGTAAGGTATATCTTATATATTATATTCTTTCTAAGGTGGAACTATGCTAGTATACTAAGGTATATCAAAATATCTTAAAAGGAAGAGTAAAATGGAAGAGTAGAAAAGAGTAGAGTAGAGCCACTTAGGTGCTGGTCTTGAGAACCAATATCGTAATATCGAGTGGCAGTAGTAGAATACGGTCATCCTTATTCAGGAAAAGGATGATTCAGGTGCCCACTTGCACAAGCTGCCTCAGGTTGTCACCTGGGCAATGCCAAGCACTAGGCAAAAGTCCAAGTCTTTAGGGTTCTGGTACTTCCTGTCTTACTACGTGTATGGTTATGAGACGTGTATGCTAACCAGTGATCAAAGGCGACCTGGATTGTGAGGGAGCATCAGCTACAACATTCTGGCCATGTAGTGTGTTTCTCTAGGTATGATCCGGCATGCAGGTGCCGCCGTGTTGAGGACCCCAGCAGCGATAGAGGGGCAACGGGAAGCCCATGTTTCAAGTGTGGTACAGCAGATAGATGGTTCTGCCTTGGTGTTTCATCAAGGGACCCAAGGTGGTTCCACTAGTGTGGTGGATGTGGCAACACACAGGACCTGTGTATGCTCCCAGACCAGACCAACTTAAAATTGCTATTTAAAACAAATCACAGTCTGAAGTATGAAGTTTTTAAAATATGCATTGAACTTTAAATTATGTGTACCCCATCACAATATGTGATGTATCATGCCACTGCTGGTAATGAGTCAAAATGTTCTTGTTAAAAAAAAAAAGACTGAGTAGCCAAAACGTAACATGTATTCCGCGTGTACCCAACACCTGACACCACAGACGCCTCCACTATCAGACCGACTGTGTTTTTGTCATCAGGCAGTGTCAGCTTTAAGCCCACAGCGCTGTCTCCTGGTATGTTGGTGTGCTGCATGGATCCAAGCAAACAAGTTAATTTTGCTTGCAAAGCCCTTCAGTAACACTTTTTTTTTTTTCATCTACTTTTTTTGAACATTTTCTTCAAAGCATATTGAAAATGTTGACGTGATTGCATCACCTTACATTGTGCTGATCCAAATGGTCTCATGGGAAATTTATGAAGCTTCTAAATTATTCACAAAAAAAAGATTCTTTGCCATCTAAAACTTCACTGCAGCCTCCCATTCTTAAGGTCACACTGAAGCAAATATTACTTTTTCAAAGACTGCGTTTTTTTTCTTTTTTCTTGGCAGATTAAAATTTAATTTTGTTGTTGTTGGAAATAAATTAAAAACTGATTAAAGAAGAATAGAATTTTACTGGTAAGACGTATAATTTTCTCAGTTTCTTCTAGAAAAATTGTCTTATTCAGATGCTTATTTTTGTTTGTGTTCTGTTGTCATCTACACCAGCTGATGTTTATTTGTTCATAGTGGGGATCAAACAGAAACAGATTCAGAGGTGGAGGACCGCGTGGACGGAGTAAAATCTTGGCTGTCGAAGAACAAAGGTTCTGTCAAAACTCTTTCAGATGAGGGAACTATGAAGAGCACCAGGTTAGTTTTTTCAGTCAACACTGAATATTTCTGAGGTAAGAAGCGAAAGAGGCAGCAGCCACACGAGCTAAAAAAGCCCAGGATTACCTGGGGCAGGTTACAACAGAAGGATGGGCTTTTTTTCTTTCGGTCATCTGTTTAATGACAGGAGGCCAAATGTAGAAGCAGCTGCTGACAAATTTATTGAAATGGCCCGCAGCCAGTTGGCACGTTGAGTAAGTCACGTTTCTTCTTGAGTTAAATAGATTCTCTCACCAGCTGATTACTGTATTGTGTGTTATCTGTTTTCTGAACCGTCCCAACGATAAAATGAAAATGGCAAATGCACATCGGAGAAATGTTTTTGCCATATCAGTTATTTAGATGTTTGTGCCTGTATTGATAAAAATGAAAGCATGTTGGATGAATGTGATTGATCCGAATTAAATAATTAGTATTTATACCAACTTGTACAACATTTAATTCATCTGTTATCAATCAAATCAGTTTAATTAAGTTTTCTGTTTTTGTTCTGTATATATATGCAATTGGCATACAAATTACATTGGCAGCAGTTATTTTGCAAAAAAATAAACAGGAACGGTTCAGTTAAAAGCTATTGTTTCTTCCTCACAGTCATTTTGGTTTGTGCCACCATAAAGTCATTTAGTTTTAGTTGCATGATATGCTACAAATATATGATTTAGAAAAATACAGCTGCTGTTCCCAACACCAACAATGTGTCAAGTAGCAGCAAGTTAATTTTAATAGCGTAACATGATGAACTGAAACAATGGCATTCTGGAAACATGAGATGAATGGAGCTAACGTCTCATTTATTTTAACAAATATAGACATTCTTATTACACACTGGCTTCTGGAAGGACTTAAATTAGGTACAAGGTCAGTGATGTACTTTTCCACCTTTGGAAGAATGTACATTATTGTGATTTAACAGGCTAGCTAATTAGCTCGTTAGCCATTCCACTGTGAGCAGATTAAAATGTTTCCGCAAATGCCAAGACTGCTACACTGGTGCTACAGCAGCAACACTCTGTGACCTGATAAGGAATTAATAATATTCTAGGTTCTATGTAAATACAGCACTAGAAATGCAGTACAATATATGAGGAACATTTAGCATGCCTAAAACATTTTAATGTAGGAAATAATAATACAATAACATGCTTTTGGAGTGCGGTATGCATTTTCAGAGGCCCGACGTTCATGCCCAGTCGCCCAAAATGACGGAGGGACTCAGAAAATGCATACTGCACAACAACAGCATGTTATTTGCATTATTATCACTTACTGAGATACACAACACTTAACGCATACATAAAAAGTTGGCTCACTTTAACTTTTGTCGTGTCAGCTGGCGCGCGTGCTCTCCAAATTCGGCAGTACGTCCTCATCAAGCTGGCTGCTTTGGCTGCTGTTCATTGTCATACTATCAATGAGAAAATCATCTGGAATATCCATATTGGGACCAACACACACTTCTCGCCTTTTTATCTTTTCCTCTGTGGACATTTTTTTTTGTTTTGTTTTGTTTTTTTTTCCTCTGCGGACAGTTCTTGGGCTGCGCGCTATAACGTCATTTGTTTACGCCGCAGCAGGCGGGTATGCCGATACCCGTTTGCTACTGCGGGCGGGTATAGCCAGGTAGCGTCGACGTATATCTAAGCTACCGGCCTAGCAACGCCTCGGTAAAGTGATAATAATACGCAGTATTGTAACATTTTTTACCAGATATAAACATTTTAAATATTGACCACTTTTACCATTTAAATTATGATTTCTTTTTAATGGGTCCCTACACTTTGAACACAGTAACAGATTTTGCCTTTAGAAGTTATCTGAAATGCTAAATTTATAAGAAAGTCACAAAATTTATGGGTAACAGAATTACATTACATGAGCTTCCAGTTATAGACTTACTCACGTGTATTTATTAGATACAAGGGGTCAGCTTACTTAGAGACTTGGATACTGGAGGAACATGTCATATAATTTTTTATGTTTTTTGACACCAAAAGGCCTATTTTGCTTATGTCACTTGTGTTTTAATTTTTGATGTGTACTCAGATGAGATCAACTGTGCTTTACGCAAATAAAATTTAATATTGCAACAATTTTGGTGCATAATTTGCTTTCAATTATTCACAATTACTGATTTCTTCCTTGTTGTTTTGTTGGTTTCTATGTTTTTCAATGTTATGTACCCTATCAGATATTCAGCAAATGCAGATGTCAAGGAAGTAAAAGAAGGCAAGGAGAAGACAACTGAGGGAGGCAAAGAAGGGAAAGAAATAGAGCTGAATAGACCAGTGTCTGCCATGAGTTCCTTGAGCTACAGGAAACGTTCCAACCTGAAGGACTCCATAGGGGGGATAGGTGATGAATGCTCCCTGTTTACCACTCTCAAAGAGCAGCCTGACACACCAGACCATGCCTCTATTCGAAAGTCCAAGTCAAAAGCTGGAGACATCCATGAGGATTGGAAAAAGAGCCAGATAAAGGAAGACTTGGATGACAAAGGCTCTGTCATCTCTCTTGCATATTCCGAGGCCACCAGCAGAGCCAGAAAAAGCTTTGAGTCTCATTGGACATCCCGCAGCAGTCCTGAATTTGAAAAGGACTCTGTGGTGTCCTCTCTGGTTCCCAGTAGGATGTCCACCAAAAGGGGTATGTTGGAAATGGATGATGACAATAAATCGATTATCAGCAGCGCAAGTCGCACCAGCCCTCGATTGTTGCATCGTAGCACCTCTTGGAAAGATGACCGGCGCAGTAGCTCACGCTTGTCTGTTGCACGCAGCTGTGGTCTCAGTGAGCTCGGCCTGCATGTTGATGATGATGATGACGATGATAACAATAACGGTCAGCATGTACCTTGTAGTGAAGCGGGAGGTTCAGCTTATAGTCCTCGCTCTGTCAGCCATAGTTTTTCCACTCCATCTCAGCTGCACTCCACGGACAGCAATCTGCCAAATACATCTGACAACAAATCTGTCACCCACCGCAACTACCTGGATCCTGATTTAGAGGCAGCCATCAATGAGGTGCTGAGCTTCAAACCCATCAAGTTCAAGCGCAGCAAGCTCAATGAGTCCAGTAGTGCAGAAGAGGATGAGAAGAAAAGTTCAGGAGGGGAAGGTGGGAGGAAGAAGGTTGAAGATGTTGAGCTTCGGTGCAGCACTTCCAGTTTGCGCTGCCTCATCGGCTTCTGGTCTGGATTACAACATTCAGCCTTCCAGTACCCTGAGCACCAGCAGCTCCCGCAGTCAAAAAGACAAAAAAGGGAAGTCTCTCCATCAGACAGCTCATCCTCAGATGATCGCCATAGTAGAAAGAGCTCAAAGGCTAAGAAGGATAAGAAATCGAAGAAAAAATCAAAGAAGAAACAGAAGGAGTCCTCATCCTCATCGTCGTCAGAGTCATCCTCCTCCTCCTCCTCTGACTCAACCATCTCCTACCACAGCTCCAGAAGTGTTAAAAGGAGCCCAGCCAAACCGTCTGACGATGAGAAGGATCCTGTAGGTCATGGGCCAGCTAGCAGGAAGGAATCTAAAAACAACCAGAAGAAGGTGGACAGTTTAGTGATGAAGTACCTTTACCAACCGGAAAGCGAGTAAAGCCACAAGACAAGGTGATGCTCGGTGTGATAATAAGCTCTGAGGCTGACAAACTAACACCAACATGGAACAATTTGACATCATTTACTAAGTGAGCTTTCTAATTTATCTCACTTTAAAGGCTTTGTAGTTCTTGCACGTTTGACCCATGTTATGCACTAATGTTGGCTTCTACAAGCTACAGTTTTCAAAACTCACATTGAATAGCTTTCCCCCACTTTTAGCATTTGCAACAAAACGATCAGTCCAGTACTGAGCTAGAATTCTGACAATGTCAAGGGTTGAACAGCTGTACAATGGAAGCCTCCTACCTCAAAATAAACCACTTTATCCCGAAGAAGCAAAAATGTCATTAGAAGTCTCTGGTAGGGTCGAGAGGATTCCTATAGAGGTACATGCGTGCATGATTACCTTTATGGGCCAGTGTATGGGCCAGACCCACTAATTTTGTTCATATTACCACTTTGGTACTGAAAGCATATAAATTGCTATCATGCTTTCAGTACCCAAGTGGTACCATGAAAGAAATGTAGTGAGCCTGGCCCATACACTCCAAGGATAGTTAGTTATGACCCCATCTTGCCTCATACTTTATTAGTATACACAAACATTTCACCAAATATATACAGTAGTTATTGATTTTGATTGTACTGTTGAGCTATTTGAATTTGATGTTCAGTCATACTTATTTGAATTGGAATTATACACACAAATGGTTCCAGGAGTAGACTGCTGTTTTCCTGCATGAACTCATCTCCCATGAGATTTATGTGCAGGACAACCATATTTATTAGTGTATAATGTGCAGTGGTGTGTAATGCACAGCGATATGTATGGTAAATGAAATCCTGGGTAAATATGTTTTTTTAAAGCATTCAGTTATGCTACTATTTCACACCCTAATATATAGCTTTAAAAATGTCAAGAAAAACTGCAGTGTAATCATGGAGCTCTAAAACTCAGCTTCAGCTCAACAATCAACTTAGTGGACTTAGTAGAGAGTGGTGTTCCAAAAGGGAAGAAGACTAAAGTACAGTCAAGTAAAGTACTAAAGTACAGTAAAGTAAAGTCTGTACAATCAGTCATTTTTACTCGAGGCCATTAAATACAGCCATCAGGTATTGTGAAGGCTTTGCATCCATCCGTCTGTGCTCTGCATACAACCCCAATTCCAATGAAGTTGGGACATTGTGTAAAATGTAAATAAAAAAAGAATACAATGATTTGCAAATCCTCTTCAGACTATATTCAATTGAATACACCACAAAGACAAGATATTTAATGTTCGAACTGATAAACTTTATTGTTTTTATGCAAATATTTGCTCATTTTGAAATGGATGCCTGCAACACACTTTTACATCACCTTTCCTTCTCACAACACTCAATAAGCATTTGGGAACTGATGACACGAATTGTGAGTGTCATGATTGGGTATAAAAGGAGCATCCCCAAAAGTCTCAGCCGTTCACAAGCAAAGATGGGGTGAGGATCACCACTTTATGAACAACTGCATGAAAAAATTGTCCAACAGTTTCAGAACAATGTTTCTCAATGTTCAATTGCAAGGAATTTAGGGATTCTATCATCTATAGTCCATAATATAATCAGTAGATTCAGAGAATCTGGAGAACTTTCAAGCGGCAAGGCCGAAAACCAACCATTGTCAGTTAACACAGTTTGTCGCTACATCTCCAAGTGTAAGTTAAAACTCTACCATACAAAGCGAAAACTATATATCAACAACATCCAGAAACGCCGGCGCCTTCTCTGGGCCTGAGCTAATTTGAAATGGACAGAAGCAAAGTGGAAAAGTGTGCTGTGGTTGATTAGTCCACATTTCAAATTGTTTTTGGAAATCATGGATGTCGTGTCATCTGGACAAAAGAGGAAAAAGACCATCCAGATTGTTACCAGCGCAAAGTTCAAAAGCCAGCATCTGTGATGGTATGGGGGTGTGTTAGTGTCCATGACATGGGCAGCTTACACATCTGTGATGGCACCATCAAAAAATGTAATACATTCCTTCTTTTCTCCCTATGGAAAGTACCTCATTGTATTATTACTTTGCATACTCAGAAACAAACAAACAATATATGACAATACCTATTGTGCTATTGTATTAAAAATGTGTGTGTATGTTCAATACAAATCAAATATTTATACACATTTTTACAGGTTAATACAATTAGGGATCCATAGCTGTGTATTTAACCATTTTTAGTTTCATAAACCATCATTAACCATCAGGCCATTGGAGTTTTACCCTTCCTTCAAATGTTCTTGGTCGTCGTCGTGAGAGTAAACAAAGTCATAGCTGGCCAGTCAAGGTCATGCTGTGTGTTGTTCAGGGGAATCTAGTAATGTTTGTGTACACTCTTAGGACTTGTTGTATGATTACTGAATTTAAAACTGTAATGCTCTACATTACTGTGTTACAGAAAAATGTAATGTGATTACAGTAAGGCGTTATGCCCAACACTGCTCCCATCCCATCTCAGCACCAGCACATGCTCCTGGAGCTGACCTTCTGGGTGTCCATGCCTTTACGGTCAAGAAAATAATCCAATCAATAAGTAAAATGTGTTTGAGCATAAAAAGAAATAATATTTGAGACATATACCAGTAGTATATTCTACAAGCCAAGTGTCATGTGGGCAAATGTACCAACAATCTGGTCAGAAAATGTAAAATATTGCAGAGTTAATGACATCTATTCCAGACCATTGAATTACTTTTGCATTACACTGCTACATTACAACCTCCTCAGCAAGAAGGAACAAACATTTTGGTAATAATTTGAGTTCAGAGACAGCTATTTGTTGATATGTAACCTTTAAGATCTACATGGTTCCTTCACAGAGCTTGGTGGGTCGTCTGAAAGAGAACCTTGAGAAAATGGCGGAAGAAAGAAACCAGTGCATTGCTGCTGAGAACAGGGAGAAGGATCAGAATAAACGAATGCAGAGGCAGATAAGAGACATTAAAGAAGAAATGGCAGAACTGTCCAAGAATGAGGCCGAGGCGAGCCGCAAGAAGCATGAGCTGGTGAGTCCATGGCTACGGGAGCCTCAGGTAAAGGTGCAAATAAAGGTGGATAACAGGACAGCGCCTCAGAAGTGAAATCAAAACATGTCTATCACCCCTAGTGGATGGTTCCAGTACAGGACCTCTGTCAACCTGGTTACGTGATTCCAGGTAGTTGTTTGTTTGCGTTTTTGTCAACATGAGAACCTGAGAAGTTAGATGTTTGGCCAATTATTGCTTTTGTGCTCACAAGTCATGTCGTATCACAGTAATAGCTTGCTGGTTATACAATCTTAATTTTGGTGTCAAGACACAAGTTTCTATAGGTTTCAATGCAGAGGTCACCATTGCTGCTCCTGCTACAATCACAGCTGATTAATCAAGTCTGGTGTTTCCTCACACCTGACCCAACAGTTGCGTGGAGCAGGGAAAGTTGGAAAATATGTACAGTAGGTAATCCGAGGGGTATTGTAGGTGAACCCTGACCTAGTGGAATGCTTTGTCAGAAACTGAAGGATTACCATGGTAATGATCAAAATTACAAAATTCACCCACTACTCAAACACCTCTTGCTGTATCTCAGGAACCAGTCAGGCTAGGGAGCAGATTTGAAGTTAAAATTACTTAGACACCCCAAGTTTCTATTTGATTGCATCCATTTTTCTTTAGGGCTCAGAATCCCTGTTATGACTTTTAATACCAATAAAACCACCCTTTCCTGGAAGTCAGTAACCACTCAGGTGAGAGAGCAGATTTTAGGCTTAAATTATTCAGAGACCCCAAGTTTCTCTTTGATCCCTTTTAACGTTTTTTCCCCTCAATACATCTCGAAATTCCCCTTACAACCTTTTGACTCCAGTCAATCACCTCTTGTTGTATCTCAGTCGTGACTCAGGCTAGAGAACAGATTTTAGGCATAAATTACTCAGAGACCCCAAGTTTCTCTTTGATCCCATTTAACATTTTTTTCCCTCGATATGTCTCGAAATTCCCCTTACAACCTTTTGACTCCAGTCAAATCAACTCTTCTTGTATCTCTGTCGTGACTCAGGCTGGATAACAGATTTAGGCTTAAATTACTCAGAGACCTCAAGTTTTTGTTGGATCCAACTGAACATTTTTCCTTAAAAATTTGCAGAAAATTCCAGCTACAACATGAGATACCAAAAGTAAAACTGCACAGCCAGTCCAAAATTGTGCTTGAGGGTGGCTTGTGACAAAAGGTCATGAACCGTCAGAAACACTTACCTTATTTTTTGCTTCATCTTTGCCCGGTGTACATCGCCTGTCTTTATTTACGCTTTATTTGAAATGCTTTCCTTGAGTGTTCCCAGAGGAGATAAGTGTGCAGTTTCTTTGCTGTTATCCGCCTATCAGGAGATGGACATTGAGAGCTTAGAGGCGGCCAATCAGAGTTTACAGGTGGACCTGAAGTTGGCCTTCAAGAGGATCGGGGACTTGCAGGCTGCCATTGAGGACGAGATTGAAAGTGATGACAATGAAGACCTAATCAACAGGTACGATGCATCCTCAATCTAAAAAGTACAATATTAGTATGTCCGCCAAGGATGTAATAAAATCACTGGCGTTCATTTATTTATTCGTCTGTCTGTGTGTCTTTTAGCAAGATCAAAGCTACTGCACGGATTTTGACAACATTTTCACCACATATAGATATTAGGCCACGGAAGACTCCATTAAATTTTGGAGGTGATCCAGATCCGGATTCTGGATCAAGTTTCACTTTATATAGGCTTTGAAAGATTACTGTCAGCAGGATTATGTCAAAACTACTGCACGGATTGTCACCACCTTTGCACCACAGATAGATATCAGGCTATGGAAGACACCATTAAATTTTGGAGGTGATCTGGATCTGGATCCTGATTCTGGATCAAGTTTCACTTTATATAGGCTTTAAAAGATTACTTTAGCAGGATTATGTCAAAACTAGTGCACGGATTCTCACCAAATTTGCACCACAGACACATATTAGGCCATGGAAGATTCCACTGAATTTTGGAGGAGATCTGGATCAAGATTTGGATTCTGGATCAAGTTTCACATTATATAGGCTTTGAAAGATTACTGTTAGCAGGATTTTGTCAAACCTACTGCATGGATTCTCACCAAATTTGCACCACAGATAGATATTAGGCTATGGAAGACTCCATTAAATTTTGGAGGTGATCTGGATCTGGATCCAGATTCTGGATCAAGTTTTACATTATATAGGCTTTGAAGGATTACGTCAAAACTACTACACGGATTCTCACCAAATTTGTACCACAGACACATAGGCCATGGAAGACTTCATTAAATTTTGGAGGTGATCTGGATCCAGATCCAGATTCTCAATCAAGTTTTACATTATATAGGTTTGAAGGATTACGTCAAAACTACTTAACGGATTCTCACCAAATGTGCACCACAGATACATATTAGGGCATGGAAGATTTCACTGAATTTTGGAGGTGATCTGGATCTGAATTGGTGGACATGACAAATCTCAGGTTGCTCTTGTTTACTTTGCTCTCTAAATGTATAATCTGCTCACAGTGCAGTAAGCGATACCAAATAATGAAGGGTTTTCTCTTTTTGAACATTCAGAAGACAATAAAAATGCTGCTTTCTCTGTTAAGCTATCAATCATAGCTTATACTTGTACTTTTTCATTCTTTATTGCTGACAATCTCCAGCGTCAGTTGATCTGTAACTGCTTTTGGGCTCTTGCAAGTGAATCCACCCCTGTTCCGCAAATAATCTTCACATGCTTTATTCGGTTTCCTTCTCCTGATCTTTTGTCTCTTTGCCGGTTTCCCCTGTTTGGTTATTTGCAGAGGGGTTGAGGGTTATGCTTGCAATGAGCCCTCTGAGGTAAACAGCGCCATAATAAAGACCTCTAAGAGGAAGACGTTATTCTTCTCGGCTCTGTTTGAGAAGGAGGCCAGCAACAGCTCCAGTTAATTTACCGAGCCACTGCTTCACAATGGATAGTTACCCTGGTATGTGTTGTGTGTGTGTTTATGTGTGTGTGTGTGTGTGTGTGCACACTGTGAGTGCAAAAAAAGTGTAAAACAATTATTTTCTGTTATCTTATTTCGCCCCTCCTTTTCCCCCCTTTGTGCCGTATCTCACCTTTTTCTCTTTCTGTTTTTCCATATCTTTTTTGCCCCCCTCCCCTTCTGGCAGTTTGCAAGACATGGTGACAAAATATCAGAAAAGAAAGAACAAAATGTGAGAATGGAAAATGCATCCTTTGTTTGTGTCATTGTCGCTGTGTTCAAGTTGTTTTCGCACCCGTTTTAACTGCATGGGAGCACAACACCGTGTTCTTTCAGTGTGTGTTGTTAGCAGTAACACTAAGAGGTAATTTTAAACAAAATGGAAAACCCTGCTGGAGCTATATGCCGCTGATAAGAGCTGTGCTTAGAGGATGATGCCAGTGTTTCATCTTGCTTTTGTTAAGTTTGTGCCAAGTGAGTGGAGGTACCTGTTCAGTCAGCCTATTTTGGAAAATGACAAAACCTGTTTTCCAGATATATCTGATGGGGGGGATATTTGTTTAAAGTCTTTTAAAAACTTATCTTTTTTACTTGGCTTTTGACACAAACGAGGCTTAGTTTGATAATGTTTTAAATTGTATTTTAGTGGTTCTTTTTATTTTTATTTCATTGTATTTTAGTTTGTCTTGTGTTTTAGTGTATAGCACCTTGTGTCAGTGCTGGCTGTTTTAAGGTGCTTTATAAATAAAGATGGTATGGTGTGGTACGGTGTGGTAGGGTATATAAACATGTAAACTGGATAGAAAATACAAAACTACTCACAATGAACCTGGCATTAATCCTATAACCAGCACAGTGTTGACCACCCTCATTATGTAACCTCAAGCATCATTATCACCATCATCATGCATGTGTTTGGATCCTTGGTTAAAGCTGGTTTGCACCAAACAGATTTTTTTTTTTTTGTGTGTTTTTTCTAAAACTTACATCCCCATAGTCCCTACTATTCCCACTAGTCCATGGGCCAAGTGGGCCGTTTGGTGCCACCTCAGCCAATAAATTGCTTCACTTAAAAAAAACAAAAAAAAACTGAAGCAACTCTATCTTTTGACCCCACTCCAAACTGAAATGTTTGCTGTTTTTGCCTCATAACTCCATAACATTCAGTCATAGATAGTCTAAACTATACCTTTTTGGAATCTTCAGAGAAATAATGTGGTATGCCTTTCAAAATGACTGGTGCATTTTCAAATGTTGGCTTCTCTGTGAACTTTCTATGTGTCTATAACCGCCACCCTGGGATGGCCACCATATGTTTTGTGTAGGCCATGATATAATAAGGGTGGCCCTGATTTGGTCAAAATTGTATTCAGTATCATTCACTCACTTGGCACAATACTGACCCTGATTTGGTCAAAATTGTATTCAGTATCATGGACTGTAAGTCCTTTCGGGTGCTCCCTTGTTTTCACTTGGGGTCACCACAGCAGATCCCAAGTGAATCTGCATGTATGATTGGCACAGGTTTTACACCAGATGCCGTTCCTGATGAAATTCCACATTACATGGAAAATATGTGCCCACACTGAATCCAGACAACCAAACCACTTGGCCACCACCCCTGCCATTCCGATTCATAGCATTGACTGTATATTGATAATCAAGTGAAGCTGATGGCTCAGGTGGATTTGGGACACCCCCAACTTGAAAACATTACATATAACTGCTTTTAAGTTGAGTAAACTCAAAAATGTCTTGCAGTTGTTGCCTTGAGAATTTTGTTTTCAGTGCACCTGACTGTTAATCTGTTGAAATTCTACAGTTTTGATATCGTGGAATTTATTTTTGGCATGCTAATATTATTATGACTTATCAGAGTGTGTTAGAAAAAATGCATCTTGTCACCTTCAACAAATAGTAAAGGATTATTAACCGAGCACGAGGTCTGTATGGGAAAATATCAGACTGAGGTGTTGACAGTGCAGCCAATCAAGTGAGGTTAATAATTTGTTTATTGTATGGCTATACATTACACAACACACACACACACCTATATATATATATATATATATATTACACTCAACAAAAATATAAACGCAACACTTTGGTTTTGCTCCCATTCTGTTTGAGATGAACTCAAAGATCTAAAGTTTTTCTCACATACACAATATCACAATTTCCCTCAATATTTTCACAAACCAGTCTAAATCTGTGATAGCGAGCACTTTTCCTTTGCTGAGATAATCCATCCCACCTTACAGGTGTGCCATACCAAGATGCTGATTACACACCATGATTAGTGCACAGGTGTGCCTTAGACTGTCCACAATAAAAGGCCACTCTGAAAGGGTGCAGTTTTATCACACAGCACAATGCCCACAGATGTCGCAAGATTTGAGGGAGCGGTGCAATTGGCATGCTGACAGTAGGAATGTCAACCAGAGCTGTTGCTCGTGTATTAAATGTTCATTTCTCTACAATAAGCCGTCTCCAAAGGCGTTTCAGAGAATTTGGCAGTACATCCAACCAGCCTCACAACTGCAGACCACGTGTAACCACACCAGCCCAGGACCTCCACATCCAGGAGGTTCACCTCCAAGATCGTCTGAGACCAGCCACTCGGACAGCTATTGAAACAATCGGTTTGCATAACCAAAGAATTTCTGCACAAACGGTCAGAAACCGTCTCAGGGAAGCTCATCTGCATGCTCGTCGTCCTCATCGGGGTCTTGACCTGACTCCAGTTCATCGTCGTAACCGACTTGAGTGGGGCAAATGCTCACATTCACTGGCGTTTGGCACGTTGGAGAGGTGTTCTCTTCACGGATGAATCCCTGTTCACACTGTTCAGGGCAGATGGCAGACAGCGTGTGTGGCGTCGTGTGGGTGAGCGGTTTTTCTGATGTCAATGTTGTGGATCGAGTGGCCCATAGCAGTGGGGTTATGGTATGGGCAGGCATCTGTTATGGACGAAGAACACAGGTGCATTTTATTGATGGCATTTTGAAATGCACAGAGATACCGTGACGAGATCCTGAGGCCCATTGTTGTGCCATCCAAGAACATCACCTCATGTTGCAGCAGGATAATGCACGGCCCCATGTTGCAAGGATCTGTACACAATTCTTGGAAGCTGAAAATGTCCCAGTTCTTGCATGGCCGGCATACTCACTGGACATGTCACCCATTGAGCATGTTTGGGATGCTCTGGACCGGCGTATACGACAGCGTGTACCAGTTCCTGCCAATATCCAGCAACTTCGCACAGCCATTGAAGAGGAGTGGACCAACATTCCACAGGCCACAATTGACAACCTGATCAACTCTATGCGAAGGAGATGCGTTGCACTGCATGAGGCAAATGGTGGTCACACCAGATACTGACTGGTATCCCCCCCCCAATAAAACAAAACTGCACCTTTCAGAGTGGCCTTTTATTGTGGACAGTCTAAGGCACACCTGTGCACTAATCATGGTGTCTAATCAGCATCTTGATATGGCACACCTGTGAGGTGGGATGGATTATCTCAGCAAAGGAGAAGTGATCACTATCACAGATTTAGACTGGTTTGTGAACAATATTTGAGGGAAATGGTGATATTGTGTATGTGGAAAAAGTTTTAGATCTTTGAGTTCATCTCATACAAAATTGGAGCAAAACCAAAAGTGTTGCATTTATATTTTTGTTGAGTGTGTATATATATATATATATATATATATATATATATATATATATACACATACATATGACAGTGTTGGGCTCATAGTCAGACCTGTTCGCTTTCTTCACCCCCATAAAGAACTTGCTAACAGACGGTCCAGTCGTTAGTTGGTAAGCTATCAATTGGTGTGTTTTTTCAGATGCTGTTTAGATATTTATGGAGTATGTTCATGTCTGACTTGGTTTTTCTAATCATGTTTTTAGCTTTATCGTTTGTAACGAATCTCATATGTGATCAGAACCGATTATTATGGTAACGGTCTGATGTTGGAAAATATCAGATCGGAAATCAGCCAATCAAAGTAATTTTTTTAAATGTTTTTTTGGTTTTAACCTCCGATTTTCATATTGTTGGTTTTTAACCTAAACAGCTTCCTTTTTTCTTTTTTTTTTTTTGAAATCCTACTGGGAAGTAGTTGCTCCCGGTGTGTAGTGAGCGCCTTGTGAGGCATTACTGTAAAGCGCTTTGAGCGTCTGATGCAGATGGAAAAGCGTTATATAAATACAGTCCATTTACCATTTATTTAAATAATTTGACTGATTATTGTAATTAGTGTTTTAGTATTTGGAAATACTCCGCTAACAGTCCAATGAATATCTAAGTAGTACAGTTTGAAGTGTTACATCACAAACACAGTGTAGTGTGTTTTAATTGAAAGAAACTGTCGCCCTGAAGTCTGTTTGCCAATGAACTGGTGTTGAAAAGAAACCATAGAAACCAGGCGCAAAACCGACAGAGCCATACAAGATTTAATACTGAGTGTAAGTATTTGTGACAAAGATTTACAACCAGTACAGGCCAATTGTCAGAAGCGATTAATGTTCACTTCTAAATTCTTTGGGCTTGTTTGTCTCTACAAGCCTCAGGACCAGTTGGCTCGTGTTCTGGGCCAAGGTACAAATTGTTTGTGACCACCATTTGCACAGGGACTCAATTGCAAGCCACCTTTTATTTTGTGTGTTGAAGGCGAGGGAGGAGCAGATGCTCCTGCTGTTGGTGTTTTGTCAGTATCTTTTTTGTGTGTGTGTACTACATCATATATAAAATATTCACAGAGATGACAAAAAGGTGGCCTGTGTAATTAACCTGCTATTAAAAAGGTTC
The DNA here is from genome assembly GCF_902500255.1 of Thalassophryne amazonica. NCBI lineage: Eukaryota > Metazoa > Chordata > Actinopteri > Batrachoidiformes > Batrachoididae > Thalassophryne > Thalassophryne amazonica. Next base: position 92,688,566 of record NC_047111.1, read on the forward strand.
CTATTGTCTTCTTTGTGAATTTTCATTAATTAGAATAATATTTAGATTACCTTCTGTAGTGATTTAATGTATTATTATTATATTATGACATGATTATTTTGCTGTTGTTCACATTGCGTGTGTAATCTGAACATTCTCACAACAGTCACATCATCAGAAATCAGATATGAAGTAGCTCTAATGATATTTAGGTCTGCCTGTCCAGGTTTGGAGGGGAAGGATTAATTTATCACATTTTAGAGGGTACATGTGTAACCGTGCTGAATTTGGCCGTGTATTAGTCCAGCTCGGTTCAAAGAGATAAAACCCAGTCCTGTTCGTCTTCTCTGCTTCATATAGTTTAACTCTGCATTGTGTTTGGGAAATAATCAGCCGATGGGATGAAGTAATTGCTGTTTAATCTGTGTGGAACAGAATATGTATGTTGTGTGTTGGGGGGTGTGGCTGGACATTTTGGTGTTCTTTTCTTTCTTTGCTCTCCAGGTGGCATGGAAACTGATTTGTCTGTGGAAAAGGTGCTGACTGAAGAGTCCTTCACCCTCATCAACATCATGTGCAGCACCTGTGGATGTTGCTCACACCCTCATCAATGTCATGTGCAGCACCTGTGGATGGTGCTCACATGCAACCTTAAAGACTTTCAGCTGAAGCAGATAATTAGATGGCGTTCTGCATTTAAGCCATGTGTGATTCAAGCAGAATTGCCGGGAACTCGACCTTGTGATGTTCGTTTGTGAGACGCTGAGGACCGCACCTGGGTTTGACACATCGAGCCTGTGAAGCAGGAAGGGTGAGGGACACATGCTGTCAGCACACATCAGAGGTGACTATTGTTTGACTACTCGTTGATAGTAACTTGGTATTTGTTACGCAGTATATTGAATTGAAGATGAGAATTGTGCAGCTTGCTTCTCACTGCTGTGGCGTGCGGACGAGTGATCCTCCACCTGTTGTGAGAAGCTGCTCATTTGCATAAAGTTGAAAATACAGACCTGAATGTGTTTGCTGATAGTGTGTGTCTTTGAAGGATATTAGTTGTAACTGCTGACTTACCTCACCTCTTCTATCCATTCGCAGAGAGTCGGTTTGTCGTGTACACCTGGGGGGTGTTTGGCGGTAATAGTGAGTCCAGAAGCGCCGGCGCTTTGATCCTTTTGGGCGCTGGAGAGCGTGCCAGCCTTCACTCCACCAGAATGACGCTGTTTTAGTTTCTACACTTTATTATGCACCAGAGGGTGAAGAAATAAATTGGTTTTTGTTATTGGAACCGCTTTCTGGTTATTTTGGCGCTGGGTTCCGTCGACGCAGGTCCGCTCCTCAACCTGTGTCGGACACATAACAGCCGGCCATTCCATAATGGACCCAGCGGCAGAGGCGGTTTCCTTTTGTCAAAAAGTTCAAGAACACTTGGAGAAAATATGGGAGCAATTACAGCATCTCGCAAACCAAATTAAACAAACAGACGCCCGTGTTACGGAGCTTGCAGTGCTGCTCCAGCTGCGGCACCATCGATACGGTGCAGATAACTCCGTCACCCAGAGAATTCGGCGTCCAAATCGATTATTTGTCATCCGGAGCCTTATGTGGGAGACGTCGATAGCCTGTGCTTCGTTTTTGATGCAGTGTTCTTGTTTTTGCTCAGCGACCGGCTTCCTTCTCTTTCTGATGGGAGCCGTGTTTCATATGTGACAAATTTGCTCCGAGGTGACGCCTTAGCTTGGGTCACAGCGTTGTGGAGTAACAACTCGCCATTGTTCGGATCCTTTAGGATTTATCCCGGGAGTTCCGACTGGTTTTTGACCATCCGGTGAAAAACGAATCCGTTGCCCAACGGTTGCTGAATCTCAGGCAGGGGGAGTCAGAGTGCGGCGGAGTATTCCGTGGACTTCCGGAGTTTTTCTGCTCAGTCAGGTTGGGAATGCCGCAGCTTACGAGGAGTGTTTGTAGATGGGTTATAAATGAGTCATTAACGACGAGCCTGGCAGTCCGTGCCGAGCCAAACGATTTAGAGAGCTAATATCGTTTGGTGATTCGTCCTAGATGATCGGATGAAGGAGCGTGGACGTGAGAGAGGGCGGCCATCAGAGCGGGTTTTTTCATCTCGGCGCTTTCCCCGACACAGATCTGGGCCGCCTCTTCTTCGCCCCACTGAGGCTCCTCCGACGGGACCTCTGGCTCCTCTTGGTGACGAGCCCATGCAGCTCGGACGAGCGGAGATCACTGTATTGCCCCAACATAGAAGCGTCAAGAAAAATAATAGTGACGTATCTCCAGCTGTTCTGGGACAGGCAAAATAACACACACAAAAAAAAAAAAAAAAAAAAGAAAGAAAAAAAAGAAACTTGTATGGGTTAATGTTTTTTTTTTTTGAATAGGGGTTATTATTTGTTGGGGAGTCAGAGGCGTTTCTGTGGAGTGAACGTTAGGCGGTTAGAAGCCCGTCGGGCTCACTTGATCGTTATTTTTTATGTGTTTTTAGGTATTTTCTGTTTGGGTTTTTGGGTCGTTTTATTTTGTTGTTTTTATTTCCCTACATCCCTAACCCAACCTCACTTGCCCCAAGACCGTTTGTCTTGTGGGTTGTGGGGTGGTGCAGGTTGGTCACGCTGAGCGTTCTCAGAAGACCTCTGCACCTAGTGGGGGGGGGGTGTGTTAGGGGCGTTTTTTTTGGTTTGGTTAGGACCCGGTTCCACTCCAGCCTCGGTGAGCCCTTTGTTACCATTCGTCATTGGTGTGCCGGGGTGTGGGTGGCAGCGGGAACATACCTCAGTCGGAGGGGTGGGCCGATCTGTTGCCGTCGCCTTTTCGGTAGTTCCACCCCTCCCAAGAGGCTGGGGTATGGTCGAGTTGGGGCACCGGACGTATTTCCGGTTTTCCGCTGCGCCTTGGGGTTGGGGCTGGGTTAGTTTTTCCTGTTCCCTTCCCCGGCTTTATGTTTTGAGCCGTTTGCCAAAATGGGCCGCCGAGGGGCTCTGGGAGGGACCTGGGGTCTTTCGGGGTGCTGGGGAAGGTAACAGCGTTTACGGTAGTTTTGTGCCCCTGGGGTTGTTTTAGGTAGTTCTCCGGGGGTTGGATTTTGATTTTGTTTTGTTTCCTTCCGGGTTCCACCTCCAGGGTTGATGGGACGGTCCTCTGGGGGGGAATTGGCTTGTGGGGCCGACTAGCCAGGTGTGGCCGGGTCTGGGGTTCTGGGCTTGTGGGGGGGGGGTGCCTCCTGGGGTTTGATGGTACGGTCCTCTGGGGGGGCGCCATTTGCTCCATGTACACCTGGGGACCTTTGTGGGATTCCGGTTCTGGCTATTCCTCCTGGAACCGGCGGTAAAGGCCTTCTGGTGGGGGGGGGGGGGGGGTTGGGCTCTGCAGCCGTTCTGGGGGGTTGTTGTTATTTTTCTTTTATACATTATGTTTGTATTGTGTTTGAGGGCTGTGTTGGGTTTTTGCGTTTGGGAGTTTTTCTTTTCTTCCCAGGGGTTGGATGGGACGGTCCCCTGGGGAGGTTTTGGGTGGGTTTTATGTTTTTTCTTGTGTGTTGGATTATACTGGGGACTGTTTTGGGGTTTTTTGTTGATGCCAGCCGGCCTTCCAGCTGCGGTGCCCTGTCCTGCTGTCTGTGGTGGACCTTGGGAGCGTTGTGCTGTCTGCTTCCTGACGAGGACTCCGGCGGGAGGTGCTGTTCTCGGGCCTGGTCTGTTCGGTCGCCGGGAGGCTTCCCGTTGAGGGGGGGGTACTGTTGTGTGTTGGGGGGTGTGGCTGGACATTTTGGTGTTCTTTTCTTTTCTTTGCTCTCCAGGTGGCATGGAAACTGATTTGTCTGTGGAAAAGGTGCTGACTGAAGAGTCCTTCACCCTCATCAACATCATGTGCAGCACCTGTGGATGGTGCTCACACCCTCATCAATGTCATGTGCAGCACCTGTGGATGGTGCTCACATGCAACCTTAAAGACTTTCAGCTGAAGCAGATAATTAGATGGCGTTCTGCATTAAGCCATGTGGTGATTCAAGCAGAATTGCCGGGAACTCGACCTTGTGATGTTCGTTTGTGAGACGCTGAGGACCGCACCTGGGTTTGACACATCGAGCCTGTGAAGCAGGAAGGGTGAGGACACATGCTGTCAGCACACATCAGAGGTGACTAATTGGTTTGACTACTCGTTGATAGTAACTTGGTATTTTGTTACGCAGTATATTTGAATTGAGATGAGAATTGTGCAGCTTGCTTCTCACTGCTGTGGCGTGCGGACGAGTGATCCTCCACCTGTTGTGAGAAGCTGCTCATTTGCATAAAGTTGAAAATACAGACCTGAATGTGTTGCTGATAGTGTGTGTCTTTTGAAGGATATTAGTTGTAACTGCTGACTTACCTCACCTCTTCTATCCTTCGCAGAGAGTCGGTTTGTCGTGTCCACCTGGGGGGTGTTTGGCGGTAATAGTGAGTCCAGAAGCGCCGGGCTTTGATCCTTTTGGGCGCTGGAGAGCGTGCCAGCCTTCACTCCACCAGAATGACGCTGTTTTAGTTTCTACACTTTATTATGCACCAGAGGGTGAAGAAATAATTGTTTTTGTTATTGGACCGCTTTCTGGTTATTTTGGCGCTGGGTTCCGTCAGACGCAGGTCCGCTCCTCAACCTGTGTCGACACATAACAATGTACTGGTCACCATTAATGGGTTCATCACAGTAGGTATCGCACCTTGCGAGGAACAGCATGGATTATATGGATATATGGAAAATAAGATAACAGAATGGATTCTAATAATACAATACATGCTTTGAAGGGCGGTATGCATTTTCAGAGGCCCAACGTTCATGCCCAGTCGCCCAAAATAACTGATATTCGCCCGAGTTTGACCAGGGCGAATACCTGTCATTGCGGGTGACATGAACGGAGGGACTCTGAAAATGCATACCGCCCTTCAAAAGCATGTTATTGTATTATTATCACTTACTGAGATACACAACACGTGGAATCACATTAACAATATTTAATGTAATTTCAAAATGCACGACACCCAGCAAACGCGTACATAAAAAGTTGGCTCACTTTAACTTTTGTCGTGTTGGCTGGTACCGTGCTGCTCTCCAAATTCGCCAGGGCGTCCTCATCAAGGTGGCTGCTTTGGCTGTTGTTCATTGTCGTACTATCCATGATAAAATCGTCCGGAATATCCATATTGGGACCAACACACACTTCTCACCTTTTCATGTTATCGTCTGCATACAGTTCTTGGGTTGTACATGATATGATGTCATCACTTTATGCACAGCGGGCGGGTATTGGGATACCCGCACGTTACTGTGGGCAGGTATGGACAGGTAGCGTGAATGTAAATCTATACTACCAGTCCAACAACGTCTCAGTAAGTGATAATAATAACCAATATTTTATCTTTGTGCTATTACCAGTGCACCCACCTCATGCCAGTCTTCCATAAAATGGTAATGTGGTCCCTGTGTCCACTGCACTTACCATCCCGACCACCAAGGTAGGGCATTGTTTCCCCCATAATTCATGAACCCAAATGAAAAGTAATGACAATTGGAATCAAATACAACATTAACCCTATTACAGGTGCAAAAAAAAGTAGTAATAATAATAATAATAATAATAATAATAATAATGGTAGAAGGATTGCACATACTTTTACTTAGAAAGATCAGATCAGACTGTTTTGACCATTGTCACAGCTTTGAATCTGATCAAGTGCTGCATTCATATTACACTGCTCTGCACATTTTTGTCTGCTTCATCAGTAAAATGTGCTATTTATTATGGATTTTGGTAGGCTGAATTCAAATATGACAATAAAAATGGCTGATTGCCTACTGTTTTTAAGATATTTAAGTTTTTACCTTTTACGTCCACGTAGTTTCAGTGTTGACAGTTGAGTTTTCATGATACTTCAGTTTCAATTTATTTTCATTTATATAGTGTCAAATCACAAAAAAAGGTGCCTCAGTGTGCTTCAGACAGGTAAGGTCTAACCTTACCACAACAGCACACAGGCGACAGTGGTAAGAAAAAACTCCCTCCGAGGAAGAAACCTCAAGCAGACCAGACTCAAAGGGGTGACCCTCTGCTTGGGCCATGCTACAGACACAAATTACAAAACAATTCACAAAACAATATAGAGGAAATGTTGCCGGGGGACAGGACTGGAGGGTTTCCAAAGCAGACATCATACCCATCTCTGGATGGAGCCACACCTCAAACACAGAGAGAGAGAGAGAGAGAGAGAGAGAGAGAACAGAATCAGGCATCAGAAAGACAACAAATACAGTATAATTTGTCAGCATTAAGTAACAAGAAAACCAAAAAAAATACTAAGGTGATCACCGGCCACTAGCCTTAAGTTTCAATAAAGACCCAGAATTTAGATAAAGTTGAGGCCGCGGCAGGCTCCATTTTCTAATAAAATTAACAATAAAAAGCATAGTAACATACTATGCCAGTATGCTAGCCATACAAAAGGGAAAATAAGTGCGTCTTAAGTCTGGACTTTAAAGTCTGTACAGAATCTGACTGTTTTATTGACGCAGGGAGATCATTCCACAGAACAGGGGCGTGATAAGAGAAAGCTCGGTCACCCATAGACTTTTTTATAGGCTAGTAGCAGAACTTTAAAATCTGATCTCACAGGGACAGGAAGCCAGTGAAGAGATGCCAAAATGGGTGTAATGTGTTCAAACTTTCTGCTTCGTGTCAAAAGTCTGGCAGTCTTTTGAACCAATTGGAGACCCCTAATGCTGGACTGCTGTAAACCAGAAAATAGACCATTGCAGTAGTCCAATCTAGAAGAGACAAATACATGAATCGGGGTCTCAGCATTTCAGTCTTATCAGTCTTAACAGAATTGAAAATTAGGAAGTTGCTAGACATCCAGCTTCCCACTGATGCAAGGCAATCTTCTAAGGATTTTATGTGGATAAAATTACCAGCAGTTATCAGCATGTACAACTGAGTATCATCAGCATAGCAGTGAAAGGTACTCCCAAAATGCAGCAATATGTGTCCAAGGGGGGCTATATAAAGGGTGGCTATATAAAGTAGTGTTATTGTACAAAACACAGTGAGAACGACTGGTCAGCTATAATGTCAACCACGCAAGTGCACTCCCAGTAATCCCAAAATGATTCTCCAGTCTATCGAGTAGAATATGATGATCCACAGTACCAAACGCAGCACTGAGATCTAACAGCACCAGAACCATAGTGGTGTCTGAATCATTGCAAGCAGAAGATCATTCAACACTTTAGTGAGAGCCGTCTCAGTGGAATGATGTTTTCTAAAAGCAGACTGCAGTGGCACAAAAAGGTTATTCTCAGTAAGGTGGTCCATGAGCTGCCATGAAACCATTTTTTTCCAGAATTTTAGAGCAAAATGATAGATTTGATACCAGCCTATAGTTTTTCAATACACTAGGGTCAAGATTAGATTGGTTAAGTAATGGTTTAATCACTGCAGATTTGAAACATTTAGGAACAGATCCAGAATTTAATGAGAGATTAATAATTTCCAGCACAGTCAGCCCAAGAGTGGGCCACAGGTCCTTAAACAGTTTTGTTGGTATAGGATCAAATAAGCAGGTTATGCTTTTTGTAGACGTTACAAGTTTCATTAGCATGCCTAATGAGATACTATCAAATTTTGTAAATCCAGGTAACACCTTAGTGAAGGCCCCTAGCTCAATAGCAGGGTGTAGTGGCTGGATTAAGGCATGATGGGATATGTTTAAAGTAATGTCTTCTACTTTCTTCTCAAAGTAATCCAAGAAATCCAGTGCTGTAAAAGGAGAGTGACTTACAGGTGGTTGTCCATGAATATGTGTTGCTACCATGTTGAACAAGAATTTTGAGTTACGCTTGTTTTTGTTGATGAAATCAGAGTAATAGGTCCGCTTTGTAGCCAGTTGTGCATGCTTATAGTCTAAGATAGCATCACGCCATGCTAGGTGGAATACTTCTCATTTTGAAATTTCCGTTCTAGACCTCTAGCCTTATGCTTGAGGTCACGCAAGTAATCACTGAACCAAGGTGACTGTTTTGGGGGGATGTGGTTTTAATAAAGGTGGCGCAATCATGTACAGTGTAGTTTTGAGTGCTGAGTTTAAACTATCCACAAGACTGTCTACTGATTGGGCATTTTCCAAACGTGAACCTAAGATATCAGGCAGTTTAGCTTCGAGTTCAGTCATTGTTGAGGAGTTGATGTGTTGCCGCAGTGACAAGTAAGGTTGTTGTTCTACTAAAACACAGCAGCGAAACTGTAAACCTAATAAGTGAATGATCAGAGACCACCGATGCAAGAGGCATGATGTCAATATTCTTGACAGCAATACCAAATGCGAGAACCAGATCCAGGATATTTTCACTAATGTGCGTCAAGTCCTGAATGCATTGCTGAAATCCTAATGCATCCACAATTTCCATAATTGATTTGCACAGGGGATCAGAAGGCTTATTTATTTAATGTTAAATGTCACCATGTCACCAATCATTAGAATGTTACAGTATCTGCACTAGTTGACAAGTTAGAAATGAACGCACCAAATTCATCTAAGAATTCATATTATGGGCCAGGGGTCCTATATACATTGACAAAATAATACGACTGATTTTTATTCTTCTGACCTTGGCAATACGTAGCATCATAGGCAGAGCGGAGAATCAGATACTCAAACAAGTTATATTCGTGACCCCCAACAGCTGATAAGCTAAACCTAGACTTATAAATAAAAGCAACACCCCCGCCTTGCTTCACATCACGAGGTACGTGACTATGTATGCCAGTAGGCAGGCCTCACATAAGGGAAGGACAGCTGTAGGTTTAAGCCAGGTTTCACGTAACCCAGTCATATCTAAGTGATGATCCATCATTAGATCATTAATCAACAATGACTTTGAGGACAGTGATCTTATGTTAATGAGAGTAGCAGTAGCAGCAAGTAGCAGACTAAGGACCTCAGTGGGATTAACAGTTGGACTGTTTGGATTTAGGGGTGGTTCTAGAGTAGCATATATAAGATGCCTGGAAGTAGGTTTAGGTTTGAGACATTCCATGTGGGTTGTAGGTAGCAGACACAGAATATTTGATATTGCTGGAACAGCCAATGGTTCCAGAGTAGCATATATAAGATACCTGGAAGTAGGTTTATTTTTGCGACATTCCATGTGGGTTGTTGGTAGCAGACACGGGATATTTGATATTGCTGGAACAGTCAACGGACAGTCAATTTCAGCGTCATCCAGTGTAGAAATGGGTATTAAGTTTTCAAAATATATCTCTTTATGATATTTAGGGACATACCTACGGAAGCAGGCCACAGTCTCAACTTGATGAATTTCACTCCCTGGCAAATAAACGCAGATAAAAGCTAATTGATTCCACACCCACATTTGTCATAAGCCGGGTGGCAGTGTCAGGAGCTCTGTCCCAGGGAATACATTCAACGTCAGTAACCTGACTTTGCGGGTGATAGAATCCTCTATCACTAAAGCCCGGCGTTGTGGCCTGGAGATAGGAGTGGAAGTCACCCGTGGGCTCAAAGAACTAACATCAGGCATATCCAAGGGAGAAAACTTTCACAATTCGCTGTAGCAAGTGTGATCGGGGTACCACTACCGGGCACCGAGCTCTATGTGACTTCCTCCGCTGAACCACATTCTGAAAGCCGTCCTCCACAGCCGGTGTTTCTAGGCTAATGCTAATGGGCGTGCTAGCTGGCCCAAGACTAACCTCATCTGGAGTGCCTGTAACATCTACAGTATATCCACTGAGCTAAGAAGCTGTTCTTGTTTACGGACACGGCTCTCTAGAAAAGCCACGCTATTTGCCAGCATCCCACAGGATTTATGTAAAGTGTAAAGTAGTGTAATTTGTGCACCAGAAAATTCAAGAGTATAGCCAAGCAAGCGTGAGCTAACTACTAACGAATATGCTAACCGCTCCTAAGGTTCACACAGGAGTAAATTAATTAGCTAAAATTCATAGCATTTATGCTGAAAAAGTAACAGACGTATGACTAAAAGTATGAACTCCTAAGACTCCTAAAACTCCTAAGAGTAAACCACTCCTAAGATTAACACAAGACTAAAGTAATAAGCTAAAATTCACAGCAGTTAAACTGAAAAACTAACAGAAGTATTAAAGAAACTGGCGGGAGGGGGGTCGACCTAGCTAATGCAAGCTAACCGCTAGTAAAAATGCTCGTCATTCCTAAGATTTACACAGGAGTAAAATATAGTGACCTAAAATTCATAGCTGTCACACTGAAAAGCTAACAGAAGTATTAGACTGGCAAAATAGTCTTAAAAGGAATGGCGGGGGGGGGGGGGGGGGGTTGACCTAGCTAACACAGCTAACTGCTAGCCAAAGCTAACCGCTAGGAATTCAAAAAGGAGGACAGTAGTTAAATAGATTCAGAGTAGATAAACTTAAAAATGAAAAGAAGTTTTAAAACAGAATTAAAAAATGAATACAGTCGTGTAGAGATTGGAAGAGCGTCACAACAGCAAACATTAGTCTTCTTTTTGACTAGTAGCAGCCAGATGAAATGTGGACGTGTCCTCGACCTTCTCCAGTCTCTGGGATCTTCCACACTGAGTCTCCTCAACATCATAAACATATAGTCTTTTCATATTTCTCTGATTATTTTTAGATAACATTTCACCTGTTCTGTTTTTGTAATATTTTAAAATCAGCAAAAGGGTTATATGTTAAACCTTAGTCGTATAACATAGCTTAAAAGCTAGAGTCAATCAACAATTTCAAACATTTTTTTTTCTCAGTTGCACAAAATTACTAAAGTTTGACTATTTATTTCAGAAGCATTTTGGCTGTAGACCAGTGTTACCAGCTAGGTCAGGTGATTTATTAATTTAACCAGTTAAATAAATAAATAAACAGTTTGAATAGTCCACTTTCATGTTCATAACTGATCTGTATTTGATCAGGCTGTTCACACAATCATCACACCAACAGAGATGAAACACAGTTCAGAACTGAATTGGATGTTAAGACCATTACGGCCAGTGAAATTACAATTTCAATTCAATTCCAATTTATTGCTATTTACAGTGCATCGGGAAAATATTCACAGTGCTTCACTTTTTCCACATTTGGTTATGATACCGCCTTATTCCAAAATGAGGATGTCTCTGTACATTGCTGCATTCATCTTTACCCTCAGTCCTGACTAGTCTCCCAGTTCCTGCTACTGAAAAACATCCCCACAGCATGAAGCTGCCACCACCATTATTCACTTTAGGGATGGTGCCTGGTTTCCTCCAAACATATCGTCTGATATTCACACCAGAGAGTTCAACCTTTGTCTCCTCAGACCAGAGAATTTTCTTTCTCATGCACTGAGAGTCTTTCAGGTGCCTTTTGGCAAACTCCAGGTGGGCTACCATGTGCCTTTTACTAAGGAGTGGCTTCCGTCTGGCCACTCGACCAGACAGGCCTGACTGGTGGATTGCTGCTCTGACGGAGTGACAATCAGGTTCTTGGCCACCTCCCTGACTAAGGTCCTTCTCCCACAATGGCTCAGTTTAGACGGGCGGCCAACTCTAGGAAGAGACCTGGTGGATCCAAATTTCTTCCATTTAAGGATGATGGAGGCCACTGTGCTCATTGGGACCTTCAAAGCAGCAGAAATGTTTCTGTATTGTTCCCCCTCGAGACAGTTCTGTGTTGGAGGTCTACAAATAGTTCCTTTGACTTCATGATTGGTTTGTGCTCTAACATGCACTGTCAGCTGTGATGTCGACAGATGTGTGACTTTCCAATTAACTGAATTTACCCCAGGTGGACTGCAATTAAGCTGTGTAAACATCTCAAGGATGATCAGTAGAAACAGGATGCACCTGAGCTCAATTTTGAGCTTCATTCACTGCTGTGGATGTTCTACCTGTCTGTGATGGCCAGTGTCTCCAGGCTGGACAAACTGATCAGGCGGGCTGACTCTGTGGTTGCCTTGAAGCTGGGCTCTCTGGTGATGGTGGCAGAGAAGAGAACACTGGACAAACTGCTGGACATTATGGATGACGGCAGTCACCCTCTGCACGCCATCATCAGCAACCAGAGGAGCCTCTTCAGCCACAGACTGGTCCTTCCCAAGTGTAGGACCAACAGACTGGAAAAACTCCTTTGTCCCTCAGACCATCAGACTGTACAACACCTCACCCGGGGGGAGGAGGAGTAACAGGAAGACATAGGATGGGAAGGAGAGGAGCAGTAGTAGCCAGTAAGCCAGTAGCAAGCAGTATTTCTGATAGTTATGTTTGTATTTACATTTTGCAAATTGTTTATTTTTACTTTTGATACTCTGTGTGCTCTTACCCTGTGTGCTGTTAACCAATGCTGCTGAAACCTCAAGTTCCCTGAGGGAGTCTTCCCAAGGGATTACTTGCCTTCTAATCTTGTGAATACTTATATACATGTGATTTCTTAGTTTTTTTATTTTATTTTGAATTAGTTGGCATAAATCGCAAAACTTTTTTCACATTGTTATTATTGGGTATTGTGTGTAGAATTTTGAGGAAAAAATTTATGTCATTCAATGGAATAAGGCTTTAACATGAGAAAATGTGGAAAAAGTGCTGCTTTGTGAATACTTTCTGGCTGCACGGTATCATCTTTTATCAACCTTTTAAATTTTCATGTGCTTGTTAAGGCTTTGCCACACGACTGATAGAGCAAAAGGATTAGTTATGTATTTAAATATTTTGTCTGTTCACAAATTCGTAGGCCTTCCATGGATTTTAGGCACTCATGGGCCGATGATATCACATTTCCATTGTAGCACAGAGAGCAGAAGGGTTTTTCTTGTTTAATGGCACTTATACAGTGGAGCAAGCTGGATTTGAGTGGGGTTTGCTGTGGTCTGAAAGCATGACATATTTCCTGACTGTTCGTGCACGGTCCTCACAGCGGGGCATTAAACGAGAGAGACAGAGAGAGAGACAGAGAGCACACTTCAGATAAAAAATATTAAAAAAAACATGCAGCACTGTCTGACCTGGAACAGCTGCACCGGATGCTCTCTGCTTATGCAGAATTGACACCTCTTGTCAGAGCTTTGTCCAATCAGAATTCCAGAATGAACCATTGGACAGCCCTAGGATTTCACAGTCATGAGTATGGTAAAAGTACAGGATAAAAAGATAAACAATCATCCAGGCAGTGGGAAAGCTGTCTGCTCACTCAAAGTTTTGAACATGTTCAAAACTTTAACGGATTCAGCAGATATCAGCTGACAAGGAACCCATTTTGCAGATCAGAAAAGGACTTTTGTCAGACAAAAATGAACACAAACTGATAGTATCCATGCCTTATATATTTCCTTCTTTAATGTTCATCATCTCTAGAATCCCACAGTGTTTTCACACATCCGCCTGCTTTAAACATAATTTAGAATGGCCACAACTCATTTCAGATCTCTGTGACATACAGTACTGTGCAAATGTTTTAGGACCTTTTAGTACATCATTAAAACATAAAAAATTTGAAAACCTCATAAATATTCACAAATAAATGAAATGTGTGATGAATTTCAAGCTTTATGAAAATTGGGTCTATTTCCGTGTGATTTTTAGGCATATAAGTCACACCACCTTATAAATCACAGAACCTCAAATATATAATATTTGACTCAAATATATAACTGTATAATATATACATATATATATATATATATATATATATATATATATATATATATATATATATATATATATATATATATATATATAATCATTATTGTTCTGGAATAAAAAAAAATATAGCTCATATATTCAATTTTGTTGGAACTGATTTTGTGTTGGCATGCCAATAAAAGGGGGTGGGGCATCAAAAGCTACTTCTATTATAAATTCAGACTTTACATGTTCATACACCACAAAAAAAACAAAAAAACAATGTTAGATTTATGCCACTTTAGCCGGTAATATGAATGCAGACTTTTTATTTGCCCTCCTGAAACCCTTTAATGCTGTGAAATGAGCATTTTTCTTTTTCTCGAAAATGACATGAGGCCATTTCATGGGTGTGGGGGTCATCACTGCCTCCCCCTCAGAAGCCTGACCTCAAGGTTACTGATGAGAAAGTTCAATATGTTAATGCTCTTGCAAAGCTTTAAAGCATGACACAGTGCATCTTCTCTGTCTCTGCTCACCATCTTGCAATATGCATACGTGCATGCGTGTGTGTGTGTGTGTGTGTGTGCGCGTGTGTGTGCATGTGCACATGCACATTGCCTGGCACTGAGTCCACCTCCCACAACATAAAAACAAGCTTTTAGGTAATGGACCAAAATAAGAGGAGGTCGCCAATCGCTTTGTCGTCAAGGGAAACGTGCCTAAATCTGTGACACAATGTCGGCTGACAAAAAAATAAAAAATAAATAAATGATATATTGTTAAGGCTCAGACCTACAGAGATATGGACAAATGATAGAACTCAGCAGTCTGGCTGAGATCTCAGACTTCTTACAATATTGTGTTTGCTCCTGGTAAACATTTTGAAACCAACTCCTCCTAGCTCAGAGTGATAAAAAGAAGAAAGATCTGTTACCCACAATGCTGCATTTCATTTATTTAACAGTCAGCTGTTTTTTTTTTTCCAACAGTCAGTGGAGTAAATATCTGCTGCTGGATAGTAAATGTGGCAAAGCGTTTCAGACTGATGAGTGTGGATCTGTGAAAGCTGAAACGCTGTAAGAGTTGAGATGAAACTGCCATTAATCAAAGGGAACAGGAAATTGCACCTCCTTTGCAAAAACGTTTTCATCATCGCGACAGATTACCCTGCGACTGTTTTAATGTACAGTATGTTGTCACAGCACTTGTAATTTTCTTCTGTCAGTACTTACCACAGCAGCACTTGTCAAATGTTGTTTAGGATTTTGAAACATCCATTATTCATCCCTCATATAGCCAAGGAAGGCAGCGCAATTAGTACACACATCGAATATTGGCGCTAATTGCACATACTAACCTTTGTTAAGAAGGGTACACTGTGTGAAATTAAAGTTCTGAAATAATATATAATGTTTGTTAATACTTTAAGGCATCAGCTGCGTGTACTTGTTGGTTTTACTCAATTTAAGGGTGTTGGGTCAGTGTGGAGTTACATGAAAATTCAGTAAGGTATATCTTATATATTATATTCTATTTCTAAGGTGGAACTATGCTAGTATACTAAGGTATATCAAAATATCTTAAAAGGAAGAGTAAAATGGAAGAGTAGAAAAGAGTAGAGTAGAGCCACTTAGGTGCCTGGTCTTGAGAACCAATATCGTAATATCGAGTGGCAGTAGTAGAATACGGTCATCCTTATTCAGGAAAAGGATGATTCAGGTGCCCACTTGCACAAGCTGCCTCAGGTTGTCACCTGGGCAATGCCAAGCACTAGGCAAAAGTCCAAGTCTTTAGGGTTCTGGTACTTCCTGTCTTACTACGTGTATGGTTATGAGACGTGTATGCTAACCAGTGATCAAAGGCGACCTGGATTGTGAGGGAGCATCAGCTACAACATTCTGGCCATGTAGTGTGTTTCTCTAGGTATGATCCGGCATGCAGGTGCCGCCGTGTTGAGGACCCCAGCAGCGATAGAGGGGCAACGGGAAGCCCATGTTTCAAGTGTGGTACAGCAGATAGATGGTTCTGCCTTGGTGTTTTCATCAAGGACCCAAGGTGGTTCCATAGTGTGGTGGATGTGGCAACACACAGGACCTGTGTATGCTCCCAGACCAGACCAACTTAAAATTGCTATTTAAAACAAATCACAGTCTGAAGTATGAAGTTTTTAAACTATGCATTGAACTTTAAATTATGTGTACCCCATCACAATATGTGATGTATCATGCCACTGCTGGTAATGAGTCAAAATGTTCTTGTTAAAAAAAAAAAGACTGAGTAGCCTATGATTGTAGCCAAAACGTAACATGTATTCCGCGTGTACCCAACACCTGACACCACAGACGCCTCCACTATCAGACCGACTGTGTTTTTGTCATCAGGCAGTGTCAGCTTTAAGCCCACAGCGCTGTCTCCTGGTATGTTGGTGTGCTGCATGGATCCAAGCAAACAAGTTAATTTTGCTTGCAAAGCCCTTCAGTAACACATTTTCTTCACTCATCTACTTTTTTTGAACATTTTCTTCAAAGCATATTGAAAATGTTGACGTGATTGCATCACCTTGCATTGTGCTGATCCAAATGGTCTCATGGGAAATTTATGAAGCTTCTAAATTATTCACAAAAAAAAGATTCTTTGCCATCTAAAACTTCACTGCAGCCTCCCATTCTTAAGGTCACACTGAAGCAAATATTACTTTTTCAAAGACTGCGTTTTTTTTCTTTTTTCTTGGCAGATTAAAATTTAATTTTGTTGTTGTTGGAAATAAATTAAAAACTGATTAAAGAAGAATAGAATTTTACTGGTAAGACGTATAATTTTCTCAGTTTCTTCTAGAAAAATTGTCTTATTCAGATGCTTATTTTTGTTTGTGTTCTGTTGTCATCTACACCAGCTGATGTTTATTTGTTCATAGTGGGGATCAAACAGAAACAGATTCAGAGGTGGAGGACCGCGTGGACGGAGTAAAATCTTGGCTGTCGAAGAACAAAGGTTCTGTCAAAACTCTTTCAGATGAGGGAACTATGAAGAGCACCAGGTTAGTTTTTTCAGTCAACACTGAATATTTCTGAGGTAAGAAGCGAAAGAGGCAGCAGCCACACGAGCTAAAAAAGCCCAGGATTACCTGGGGCAGGTTACAACAGAAGGATGGGCTTTTTTTTCTTTCGGTCATCTGTTTAATGACAGGAGGCCAAATGTAGAAGCAGCTGCTGACAAATTTATTGAAATGGCCCGCAGCCAGTTGGCACGTTGAGTAAGTCACGTTTCTTCTTGAGTTAAATAGATTCTCTCACCAGCTGATTACTGTATTGTGTGTTATCTGTTTTCTGAACCGTCCCAACGATAAAATGAAAATGGCAAATGCACATCGGAGAAATGTTTTTGCCATATCAGTTATTTAGATGTTTGTGCCTGTATTGATAAAAATGAAAGCATGTTGGATGAATGTGATTGATCCGAATTAAATAATTAGTATTTATACCAACTTGTACAACATTTAATTCATCTGTTATCAATCAAATCAGTTTAATTAAGTTTTCTGTTTTTGTTCTGTATTATATATGCAATTGGCATACAAATTACATTGGCAGCAGTTATTTTGCAAAAAAATAAACAGGAACGGTTCAGTTAAAAGCTATTGTTTCTTCCTCACAGTCATTTTGGTTTGTGCCACCATAAAGTCATTTAGTTTTAGTTGCATGATATGCTACAAATATATGATTTAGAAAAATACAGCTGCTGTTCCCAACACCAACAATGTGTCAAGTAGCAGCAAGTTAATTTTAATAGCGTAACATGATGAACTGAAACAATGGCATTCTGGAAACATGAGATGAATGGAGCTAACGTCTCATTTATTTTAACAAATATAGACATTCTTATTACACACTGGCTTCTGGAAGGACTTAAATTAGGTACAAGGTCAGTGATGTACTTTTCCACCTTTGGAAGAATGTACATTATTGTGATTTAACAGGCTAGCTAATTAGCTCGTTAGCCATTCCACTGTGAGCAGATTAAAATGTTTCCGCAAATGCCAAGACTGCTACACTGGTGCTACAGCAGCAACACTCTGTGACCTGATAAGGAATTAATAATATTCTAGGTTCTATGTAAATACAGCACTAGAAATGCAGTACAATATATGAGGAACATTTAGCATGCCTAAAACATTTTAATGTAGGAAATAATAATACAATAACATGCTTTTGGAGTGCGGTATGCATTTTCAGAGGCCCGACGTTCATGCCCAGTCGCCCAAAATGACGGAGGGACTCAGAAAATGCATACTGCACAACAACAGCATGTTATTTGCATTATTATCACTTACTGAGATACACAACACTTAACGCATACATAAAAAGTTGGCTCACTTTAACTTTTGTCGTGTCAGCTGGCGCGCGCTGCTCTCCAAATTCGGCAGTACGTCCTCATCAAGCTGGCTGCTTTGGCTGCTGTTCATTGTCATACTATCAATGAGAAAATCATCTGGAATATCCATATTGGGACCAACACACACTTCTCGCCTTTTTATCTTTTCCTCTGTGGACATTTTTTTTTTGTTTTGTTTTGTTTTTTTTTTCCTCTGCGGACAGTTCTTGGGCTGCGCGCTATAACGTCATTTGTTTACGCACAGCAGGCGGGTATGCCGATACCCGTTTGCTACTGCGGGCGGGTATAGCCAGGTAGCGTCGACGTATATCTAAGCTACCGGCCTAGCAACGCCTCGGTAAAGTGATAATAATACGCAGTATTGTAACATTTTTTACCAGATATAAACATTTTAAATATTTGACCACTTTTACCATTTAAATTATGATTTCTTTTTAATGGGTCCCTACACTTTGAACACAGTAACAGATTTTGCCTTTAGAAGTTATCTGAAATGCTAAATTTATAAGAAAGTCACAAAATTTATGGGTAACAGAATTACATTACATGAGCTTCCAGTTATAGACTTACTCACGTGTATTTATTAGATACAAGGGGTCAGCTTACTTAGAGACTTGGATACTGGAGGAACATGTCATATAATTTTTTATGTTTTTTGACACCAAAAGGCCTATTTTGCTTATGTCACTTGTGTTTTAATTTTTGATGTGTACTCAGATGAGATCAACTGTGCTTTACGCAAATAAAATTTAATATTGCAACAATTTTGGTGCATAATTTGCTTTCAATTATTCACAATTACTGATTTCTTCCTTGTTGTTTTGTTGGTTTCTATGTTTTTCAATGTTATGTACCCTATCAGATATTCAGCAAATGCAGATGTCAAGGAAGTAAAAGAAGGCAAGGAGAAGACAACTGAGGGAGGCAAAGAAGGGAAAGAAATAGAGCTGAATAGACCAGTGTCTGCCATGAGTTCCTTGAGCTACAGGAAACGTTCCAACCTGAAGGACTCCATAGGGGGGATAGGTGATGAATGCTCCCTGTTTACCACTCTCAAAGAGCAGCCTGACACACCAGACCATGCCTCTATTCGAAAGTCCAAGTCAAAAGCTGGAGACATCCATGAGGATTGGAAAAAGAGCCAGATAAAGGAAGACTTGGATGACAAAGGCTCTGTCATCTCTCTTGCATATTCCGAGGCCACCAGCAGAGCCAGAAAAAGCTTTGAGTCTCATTGGACATCCCGCAGCAGTCCTGAATTTGAAAAGGACTCTGTGGTGTCCTCTCTGGTTCCCAGTAGGATGTCCACCAAAAGGGGTATGTTGGAAATGGATGATGACAATAAATCGATTATCAGCAGCGCGAGTCGCACCAGCCCTCGATTGTTGCATCGTAGCACCTCTTGGAAAGATGACCGGCGCAGTAGCTCACGCTTGTCTGTTGCACGCAGCTGTGGTCTCAGTGAGCTCGGCCTGCATGTTGATGATGATGATGACGATGATAACAATAACGGTCAGCATGTACCTTGTAGTGAAGCGGGAGGTTCAGCTTATAGTCCTCGCTCTGTCAGCCATAGTTTTTCCACTCCATCTCAGCTGCACTCCACGGACAGCAATCTGCCAAATACATCTGACAACAAATCTGTCACCCACCGCAACTACCTGGATCCTGATTTAGAGGCAGCCATCAATGAGGTGCTGAGCTTCAAACCCATCAAGTTCAAGCGCAGCAAGCTCAATGAGTCCAGTAGTGCAGAAGAGGATGAGAAGAAAAGTTCAGGAGGGGAAGGTGGGAGGAAGAAGGTTGAAGATGTTGAGCTTCGGTGCAGCACTTCCAGTTTGCGCTGCTCCTCATCGGCTTCTGGTCTGGATTACAACATTCAGCCTTCCAGTACCCTGAGCACCAGCAGCTCCCGCAGTCAAAAAGACAAAAAAAGGGAAGTCTCTCCATCAGACAGCTCATCCTCAGATGATCGCCATAGTAGAAAGAGCTCAAAGGCTAAGAAGGATAAGAAATCGAAGAAAAAATCAAAGAAGAAACAGAAGGAGTCCTCATCCTCATCGTCGTCAGAGTCATCCTCCTCCTCCTCCTCTGACTCAACCATCTCCTACCACAGCTCCAGAAGTGTTAAAAGGAGCCCAGCCAAACCGTCTGACGATGAGAAGGATCCTGTAGGTCATGGGCCAGCTAGCAGGAAGGAATCTAAAAACAACCAGAAGAAGGTGGACAGTTTAGTGATGAAGTACCTTTACCAACCGGAAAGCGAGTAAAGCCACAAGACAAGGTGATGCTCGGTGTGATAATAAGCTCTGAGGCTGACACAACTAACACCAACATGGAACAATTTGACATCATTTACTAAGTGAGCTTTCTAATTTATCTCACTTTAAAGGCTTTGTAGTTCTTGCACGTTTGACCCATGTTATGCACTAATGTTGGCTTCTACAAGCTACAGTTTTCAAAACTCACATTGAATAGCTTTCCCCCACTTTTAGCATTTGCAACAAAAACGATCAGTCCAGTACTGAGCTAGAATTCTGACAATGTCAAGGGTTGAACAGCTGTACAATGGAAGCCTCCTACCTCAAAATAAACCACTTTATCCCGAAGAAGCAAAAATGTCATTAGAAGTCTCTGGTAGGGTCGAGAGGATTCCTATAGAGGTACATGCGTGCATGATTACCTTTATGGGCCAGTGTATGGGCCAGACCCACTAATTTTGTTCATATTACCACTTTGGTACTGAAAGCATATAAATTGCTATCATGCTTTCAGTACCCAAGTGGTACCATGAAAGAAATGTAGTGAGCCTGGCCCATACACTCCAAGGATAGTTAGTTATGACCCCATCTTGCCTCATACTTTATTAGTATACACAAACATTTCACCAAATATATACAGTAGTTATTGATTTTGATTGTACTGTTGAGCTATTTGAATTTGATGTTCAGTCATACTTATTTGAATTGGAATTATACACACAAATGGTTCCAGGAGTAGACTGCTGTTTTCCTGCATGAACTCATCTCCCATGAGATTTATGTGCAGGACAACCATATTTATTAGTGTATAATGTGCAGTGGTGTGTAATGCACAGCGATATGTATGGTAAATGAAATCCTGGGTAAATATGTTTTTTTAAAGCATTCAGTTATGCTACATATTTCACACCCTAATATATAGCTTTAAAAATGTCAAGAAAAACTGCAGTGTAATCATGGAGCTCTAAAACTCAGCTTCAGCTCAACAATCAACTTAGTGGACTTAGTAGAGAGTGGTGTTCCAAAAAGGGAAGAAGACTAAAGTACAGTCAAGTAAAGTACTAAAGTACAGTAAAGTAAAGTCTGTACAATCAGTCATTTTTACTCGAGGCCATTAAATACAGCCATCAGGTATTGTGAAGGCTTTGCATCCATCCGTCTGTGCTCTGCATACAACCCCAATTCCAATGAAGTTGGGACATTGTGTAAAATGTAAATAAAAAAAGAATACAATGATTTGCAAATCCTCTTCAGACTATATTCAATTGAATACACCACAAAGACAAGATATTTAATGTTCGAACTGATAAACTTTATTGTTTTTATGCAAATATTTGCTCATTTTGAAATGGATGCCTGCAACACACTTTTACATCACCTTTCCTTCTCACAACACTCAATAAGCATTTGGGAACTGATGACACGAATTGTGAGTGTCATGATTGGGTATAAAAGGAGCATCCCCAAAAGTCTCAGCCGTTCACAAGCAAAGATGGGGTGAGGATCACCACTTTATGAACAACTGCATGAAAAAATTGTCCAACAGTTTCAGAACAATGTTTCTCAATGTTCAATTGCAAGGAATTTAGGGATTCTATCATCTATAGTCCATAATATAATCAGTAGATTCAGAGAATCTGGAGAACTTTCAAGCGGCAAGGCCGAAAACCAACCATTGTCAGTTAACACAGTTTGTCGCTACATCTCCAAGTGTAAGTTAAAACTCTACCATACAAAGCGAAAACTATATATCAACAACATCCAGAAACGCCGGCGCCTTCTCTGGGCCTGAGCTAATTTGAAATGGACAGAAGCAAAGTGGAAAAGTGTGCTGTGGTCTGATTAGTCCACATTTCAAATTGTTTTTGGAAATCATGGATGTCGTGTCATCTGGACAAAAGAGGAAAAAGACCATCCAGATTGTTACCAGCGCAAAGTTCAAAAGCCAGCATCTGTGATGGTATGGGGGTGTGTTAGTGTCCATGACATGGGCAGCTTACACATCTGTGATGGCACCATCAATGCTGAAAGGTACATCCAGGTTTTGTAGCAACACATGCTGCCATCCAAGCAACGTCTTTTTCAGGGACGTCCCTGCTTATTTCAGCAAGACAATGCCAAGCCACATTCTGCATGTGTTACAACAGCGTGGCTTCGTACTAAAAGAGTGCGGATCTGTTCTGCTTGCAGTCCAGACCTGTCGCTCATTGAAAATGTGTGGTGCATTATGAAGCGCAAAATACGACAACGGAAACCCCGGACTGTTGAACAACTGAAGTCTTACATCAAGCAAGAATGGGAAAGAATTCACCTACAAAGCTTCAACAATTAGTGTCCTCAGTCCCCAGTCGCTTATTGAGTGTTGTTAGAAGGAAAGTTGATGTAACACAGTGATAAACATACCACTGTCCCAGCATTTTTGAAACGTGCTGTAGGCATCCATTTCAAAATGAGCAAATATTTGCACAAAAACAATAAAGTTTATCAGTTTGAACATTAAATATCTTGTCTTTGTGCTGTATTCAATTGAATATAGGTTGAAGAGGATTTGCAAATCATTGTATTCTGTTTTTATTTACATTTTACACAATGTCCCAACTTCATTGGAATTGGGGTTGTAAGTCCAGTCCTATTACTATCAGGGTCTTCAAATTTACAGGAAACATTCTTGGGAAACAGACCTTGGACAAGTTCAAAGATGGCTAACCTTGACATATTTTAAGAGGTATTTTAAGAGGTTAAAATGTCACACTCTGTTTCAATCTGTTCAGTTTGTTTTTGAGTGGCGGGGATTACAGCCAATCAAGAGTAGAGCTGCACTGTGACATCAGTGGTTGGTCTCTCCAAAGTTGCTTAATTTTGTGTGTTTATGTAAGTTTTTCTCATATATTATGTAAAAGCTAGAGAGAAATAATCACTTTTAAAACCGAAAATGCTGTTTTTGGAACCTAATAACACCTCTGAACTTATTTACAAGCCATTTCGCGAACGTTAGCATGGTAACATTACATGCTGGTAGCTAGCTGCAAAACTCAACACTTTTTTGTGTGTAAATATATCCTTTTTGTCATATATTATGTAAACGCTAGTGAGAAATAAGCCCTTCTAAAACTGAAAATGCTGTTTATGTAACCCGATAACACCTCTCGTGTCATTTACAAGACATTTTGCAGACGTTAGCTTGCATGCGAACTTCTACTAACTCAAAGCTAACGTTCTACGGAGTTACATTTGTCTCAATACTTGCAAATGCACAGAGGGTGATCTACAAATATTCCTTGATTTGCCCATCTTCCGCTCTTAAAATGTAAGTATTGTGTTTGACTGATTGATTGATTGATTGATTGATTGAAGGCTTTATTGAACATGTACAAATTGCATGTAAGACAAGAGGATCTTTTTTGTCTGTTTAGTGGTGACGTGGCCAAGCAGTTAAGTGTGCCTGCTTCCAATGAAGGAGGTTCCTGGTTCAAACCTCAGCCCGGCCCATTCTCCATGTAACATGGAGCTGTGTAAGGCAAGGCATCTGGTTTAAAACTTGTGTCAAATCAACATGCAGATTCACTTCAGATCTGCTGTGGCGACCCTGAGTGAAAACAA
Organism: Thalassophryne amazonica; assembly: GCF_902500255.1. Lineage (NCBI taxonomy): Eukaryota > Metazoa > Chordata > Actinopteri > Batrachoidiformes > Batrachoididae > Thalassophryne > Thalassophryne amazonica. Next base: position 92,712,454 of record NC_047111.1, read on the forward strand.
GGGAGCCGCCAAAGGGACTTACTACAGTGGTGACAAAAAGAAGTTCACTTTGAGGTATTGAGATTGCCTCTTTGACTTGTATTGTCAAGCTGTTTAGTCTGACAGTTTTAAATTTTTAATTCAATTGTTTTTGTCTCAAGTAAAACGCTGAACCCCAAAACATTTTAAAAATAGGGCCTAGATTGAAAAATCCCAGAGTTCCCCCTTTATTTGTCAAAGTCACTCTTCACCTTGTCTTTAACTTTTATTTGTAGACTCACAGCTGTTGAGTATTCACAAATGCATTTGTACCAACACCTTTTGAACAGTGATACATTCTTTGGTGTTCGTTTGGTGATAGAGTTCTCTTCACCCTAACGCTGTTTTTTGGATGGAGTTATAAGTACATGTAGTTGTTGAAATGACAGAGCAGTATCTAGCGTTGGGTATAAATAAAAAACAGATACTGGGAATGACACAGAAATCAAAATTATACCAGTTTTTACAGTGATACGTTGAGACATGACTGTGATGTTGACAATGGAAATGCCAAATTTAGGCCTAAGCTTCAAAAGTGTTTCTATTTTAAGAGTAATGTTAGTCTCAGCAGAGCTTATTTTGGCCTTCTTTGTGAAAAAAATTAAATGTGCCTTTTCTCCAATTCAGATACAGGAGAATTGTTTTCCAGTGACAACATATTTTTGACAGTATTTTACAATGTTGTGGCTCCAGTTAATAATTTTGACGTTTCCCTTGTCAAAAGTACATCCTGATATGGCAACCACTGTGATTTTTGATACAAGAAAGAAATAAGAAAAAATATCCACATATTTAATAGAATTATTACATTATTATTTTAATTATAATTATAAAAATTATATTATTTCTTAGAAAGGTCATAAAGGCAGCTGGCAACACAATAGACAGGCATTATTGTGATCAAAGAACATTTTTTAGTTGCATTTTGGGTTCATTTCATGGCCTCAGGTTGAATAGTGAATAGCAGCACTTCTGTGATTGTCATGCTATAAGTTGTTATGCCAACTTAATTCAAAATTGTAAAGGTCTAGATGCAAATGACCTTTCAAGGCAGGAACACAGAATTCTTTTCTGTTAAGCAGTGAACCATTGTGGTCATCATTGCTGTTTCAGTAACAGTGTGGCAGCCTGACAGTGCGGGATCAGATCCCAGACATTGGCCTTTCTTACTAATACGGTGCCATATCGTGTGTGCACATTGTGCAATCTCAGGAATATTTCAAGCATCTTGTTGAATATATGAAATGAAGAATTAAGGCGGTTCTGAAGTCAAAAAGGATCCATCCCAGAATGAACAAGGTCTATATTGAAGTGTTCAGTGAGGGTATAAGGGTCTTTACAGTACTATGTACTATTTTTATTTATTTATTTTTAATAATGTCTTATAAGACATGATTCTGGTGGCCATAAAGGAAGGTGTAACTACTGTATGTAACATTTGCGTAGCTTCAGCTTGAAGTGGATGATACCTCGCAATGCTGTGTGTCCATTCTCACCCTGTCCTGGAATGTCAGCCCAGATAACAGACAGAAGAATCTCATTTCCGCCACTTGTATCTGCAACCTTATTCTTTTGGTCATTACCCAAAGTTCGTGACCATAGGTGAGGATAGGGGTCACGTCTGGTAAATTGAGAGCCTCGGCTCGATGGTCCGGTACAGTGTGTAAAACATCAAACGCCACACCAGGCCCTCTATCAGTGTCATACTCCAACTTACCCCCACTTCGGAACAAAACCCCAAGATACTTAAACTACTCCACTTGGGGCAATAACTCCCCCCTGACCCAGAGGAGGCAATCCACCCTTTTCTGATGGAGGACCATGGTCTCAGATTTGGAGGTGCTGATTCTCATCTCAGTTGCTTCATACTCGGCCTCAGTGTGCATTTTATTTATTTAACCTTTACTTAGCCAGGTTAGTCCCATTGAGATCAATTTCCAATTTGTTTCATTTATTTAGCACCAAATCACAACAAAGGTGCCTCAAGGCACTTCACACAAGTAAGGTCTAACCTTACCAACCCCCAGAGCAAGCACACAGGCGACAGTGGTAAGGAAACCTGTGGTAGGGAGACCTGGCCACAAGGGCAGCAGCATGATTACATTAAAAATAACAAACAGTAGAATAAAATTAATAACAATTAAACTTGCTTACATAAAGCACATACAGACGAGGCAGACTGCAGCACTGGAGGTCACTGTCAATAAGGAGAGATGCTTTTTGCATATGATTTGCCAAAGTTTGATTATTCTTTATTTAGTTCTTCCTTATCATGCTAGGGTTTAGTGGTTGGCATGGTTGCCTCACAGTTAGAAGGTTCTGGGTTTGCTACCGACCTGGTCCTTTCTGTGTGGAGTTTGCATGTTCTCCTTTGCCTGTGTGGGTTCTCTCCACGTGCTCCAGCTTCCTCCCAGCTCTAAAGACTCTTGCACAATGACCACTGGGATACTAGGCTTCAACTCCCTCAAGACACTTAAGTGGAACTAGCGTGTTGCCCGTGGGGATCCACGGAATCTAGATTGGGTAGTGTTTAGAAAATAGGTAGCTGACATTTTTGTGGTAAGGGTGGTAATAAATTAAGCAAACCTTGTACTTGTATAATGAGTTGGAATGTTTTATAACCGTAGGCCTCAACAATTTTTAGAACAACTCAGCCTTTTTATTTCCTGTTAATTATGTATTTTTTCATGTTAATTTACTGTCTTAATGTATTTATAAATTGTTTAGGTTCTTGTTATCATATACACACTGTTATTTTATTTCTACTTGTATTTTATCATTTGATTTTTAAATGGACCACAATGGAAATACATGTTGTCACTTTCTTGTGTCATCATGTATTTTTAATGTATTTACAATTATATTATGCACTTATATTGAACTTAAAATCACTCATGCTTTTTAATATAACGATGACTTACTGCCCCCTACTGGAATGGCATGAGTCTATAAAGTCGCACACATGCACATTTTGACAAAGACAGTGGGTGAAGACATTAAAACCACTAAACATTTCAGTCATGGTTCCAACATGAAATTTAAGTCACTCATGGTAACTGGAACATGAGACTTATCTAAACTGATAAAACCAATTCCAATCAATCAATAACATTAACAACACTGCTAAACTAACATAAACCACAATAACAACATTTAAAACCTCAAAACCCCAGACTCCCATGGTGCATTGTAGCACAGCATCCATTGTTTATTGGTGAGCTAAAATTGCTCATTTTTCTAAAAATATTTGTCGTATCAACTTTCCATTTTTGCAGCGTTCATCCTTGATCCAAATTACATAAGCATGCCAAACGGCAAATGTAAGCTCTCCCCAGTTTTTGTGTGATCGAAGCCACACACACACACACACACACACAGGCCACTTGGCTGCTATAACATGGATAAGCACGTTCAGAAAATGAATGGATGAATGCTGATTTTCCTTGCTTGATCTGTTCAGGTTGGTCACAAATTTCTATATCAGCTGTAAATATCAGGTCAGTTGCCTTTCAGGTTGACTTTGTTTCATTTTTTTAATGTGCTGCCAGTGTGTGTCGTACATATTGCCATGTTTACATCTTTCTTTTTATGTGTTTGTAGACACATGGTACACATTTTGCTCTTCCACCATAGCTGACCCAATTAAATTTTGCTGTGATTTTTATTGTTTTTGTATTTACCATAGTCACACGTCCCGTGGTGTTCCGTGTGAAAATCTGCCTAAAGAGGGCATTCGTTGAAGGCCCATTTCAATAAAATGTCTGATTTCATTACAGTTAAAAGGTAAATCACAAGTAACTCATCTGTTTGTGTCTGTTATCGTCCTGTAGAAATCTTTTTCTCATTCATTTAATCTGTTCCTCGTCAGTTGATGTCTGGTGAACCCGTCGGAAAAGAAGAAGAGATTTTTATTTAATGTAGGAAGCCAAACTGAGCACTAAGCGTATTTATAGAAGGGCCTACAGCATGTGTCTCTCCGTCTCCCCAGCACCCCTGTTCAAAGTGGCAGTTGCGAGATTGGCTGTAATCAGGAAGTGAACCCAAACTGCTGGTGTCACAGTCCAACATGCAAACCATTACGCTACATGCAAAAAAAAAAAGGCAGAAAAAAAGTCACAGCATCAATCTGTCTGCAACGGCAAACAGCAGGAGGTGACCTGAGACGGACGGAAGGTTTTGCTGTCCGCCCGTCTGTCTGTGCTCAGCATAAGTCCCGTCCTACTGCCAGGGTCTTCAAATTCACAGCGAGTTTTTTTGGGACACAGACCTTGGACAAGCACAAAGATGGCTAACCTTGACCAATTTTAAGAGGTCAAAAGGTCACATTCTTTCATTGATTACATGCTCATGTGGCCCGAGGGTATTTTAGCATGGTGTTATGTACATTTCAGTCTTCTGTTCCCCTTCCAGTTGGTGTTTGTCCACTCATTCCATCGGAGCCCGAAATCCACAGAAAACTGACGCATTAGACCATCTTTGAATGAATGAATGAATGAATGAATGAAAATGAAAACTGTTTATTTCGAACATTTGATACAACAACAATTACAAGATAGATCAGTAAAGACAACAACAAAAAAGTTCCTACTGTGTACCCAACATGTCCGAAAAGGGGTAGGGTGAAGCATCAGCTTATTTATCCCTACCCCTTCTTCCCCACAACCAGTAATACCCTTTGCCACATATACACATAGATTCCTACACACCTAAACCGATATCAATATATATATATATATATATATATATATATACATATATATACACATACATATATACATACACACATCAACATACATACACATATATACACATATATACACATATACATATATACACATATATATACACAAACATAAATATACACCTACACATACCTACTTACATACAAAATACTATATATTTACAAGCCGAAGCAAAAAACAAAAACACCCTAACCCTCATTACCCTTCCTCCTCCCTATACCCAGAAAAAAACATATTTTTGTACCGCTGTTTGAACTGGTTCATGCTTGGACATTGCTTGAGCCCCACTCCCAATCTGTTCCACATCCTCACCCCACAGACAGAAATACAGAAACCTTTTAATGTTGTTCGTGCCCACTGATGCTTTAAATTAAATTTCCCCCTCAGACTGTAATCCCCTGATCTGTTAAAAAACATATTTTTAATATTTGCTGGAAGTAAATTGTTTATTGCTTTATACACAACTTGTACTGTTTGAAAATGAACCAAGTCTGTGAATTTTAAGAATTTGGATTGTAAAAATAGTGGATTTGTATGATCTCTATAGCCAGTATTATGAATAATTCTTATAGCTCTTTTCTGCATTACTGATAGTGATTGTGTTGTACCTTTAGAAGTATTACCCCATACTTCTGCACAGTACTGTAAATATGGTAAAACCAGTGAGCAGTAAAGAATGCGGAGTGAGTTGTGGTCCAGAATATGTTTCGCTTTGTTTAGAACTGAAATGCTTCTTGACAGTTTACTTTGTATATGTTTTATATGAGTCTTCCAGTTTATCTTATCATCTATTATCACCCCCAGAAACTTATTTTCATGTACCCTTTCAATATCTACCCCCTCGACTTGTAACTGAACCTGTATGTCTGTATTACAATAGCCAAATAACATGTATTTTGTTTTACTTAAGTTTAATGATAATTTGTTTCTGTCAAACCATATTTTCAATTTTCCCATTTCTATACTGATCCTCCTCAGTAACTCCTGCAAATCCCCCCCTGAACAAAAAATGCTTGTGTCATCTGCAAATAATACTAATTTTAATATTTTGGAAACATTGACAATATCATTTATATAAATTAGAAACAGATTTGGACCCAATACTGACCCCTGTGGTCAGTATTGGGTCTTTGCTAACAGACTAATTATTAATTAAATTTCTTCAAATTCTGATCAGTTTACTCAGTCCGTCACAATGTGTGCTGCAACTCTCGGACTGCAAATCTTCAAATTGATGTCACATTGTGAAAACTCATTTTTTTTGCTTTTTACGATGTGTTGGGGTGACAAAATTAATTAATTAATTAATTAATTATTTTAGGGTAAGTGTTTAATGAACTTTCATAATAAATCATTTCATTTAGGGTGGATGTTTAACCAACTGTCTTCAGTAAAGGGAGTGGGCGGATGCTGGGTCAGCGTGCGGTTACAGTATATTTGCATTTTATTTGTGAACATAAGTCATTAACAATACATGGTAGACCCTTGATACTTACACCATATGTACTTAGTAAGGCTGTGGCACCTGGGACAAACTGTGTACTGGACTATGAGGCTAGGGGCTCACTATTTTCCTATTAGCAAAATAAAATGAGTGGTGGTCCATCATAACAGTGTGCACATACATGTTTGTTCATTGCTACTCAAGGAAAAGTATAAAGCCCCATTTTCACTTTCGTGGATATCCATCCTGAATGGTTGGAATTGGAGACTTTGTCCATACCTGAGAAGCCCTGGAATGGTGTTGTGATGAACCTGGACGTTGTGCCTTGGTCTTATTTTGAGCCATGGATTTTTTTTTTTTTAGCTTGAAAATTTCTTTGCCCCATCTTTCCGAATTTGACATACTTTGGTAAACTCTTGCATTTTCGTGGAGCCTGCAGATATGCCATATATACCGTAACATCAACTGGAGGCTTTTCAGAATCGCCATGGTTGTGCTGAATTTATACTATGGGAATCGTGTGACTGTGTTTGTACGCAGCACATGGTACATGTCCGGTGTGCTACAGCATCAAATCACATTCACAAGCAAGCGGGACTTTCACCATTATATATAATGTTTGTGTCTCTAACCGTTATCTTCTTTGGTTATAGGTTGCGACCTTCTGGCAAGTGCAAAAGGAGTTTAATCACTTTGGGCCCAATTTGCACGTTGTTTGCTGTGATACCCTCTTGCAGTGTTCTTTTTATTTCTCTGCACCTTACAGCTTTGCTCCCACTGAGACGTGCAGTTCTGTAACACTGTGTCTCTGTGTTTGTTGACCTCTGTAGCCCTCCTGTGTACAACAGACACCTGAGTCTTGGCCGATCTGATGAAGAGGATGATTTGGACAGAGATTCCTGCAGGCAATCCTTCAGGCGGGCTGACAGCGAAGGCCTGCTGGCAGAGAGCAAATCATGAAGCTAAAGTCAGGTCACCTCATGCTTGCTGTCACCACACTCACACACAGCGGCGATGTGATCGTCTTCCTTAAATATACCACCGCTTCTCGGGCAGAAAGTCAAGCCGGCTGCTTCCAGAGGGAAGAACAGTGATGTGATCTTTAGTTTTCTGCTGTTGCTTCCATGGCTCATGTGTGTTTAGAAATTATTTACTGTCAATACAAGACGGTGGAATTGACAAATTTCCTAAACTTTCTAAAAAAACTAAAAAAGAAGCTATATTCATGCAAATTTAAACCCTAGTCCTTGCTCTCGTCTGACTCCGCAAAGAGGATTTAGATAAGCTCTTTCAGGCTGGACTTCTCCAAGAAGGTCTGACCAACGACAAAGCCTGTTCTTATCTCTGCCCCACTAATGTGGACTAATGTGGTGGGAGGAATTACCCCATTTTGAAATAATAATCTTGCTGTTAGTTTGCAACATTTCCATGTGACCTTTGTTCCACTGCAGGATATTCATAATTTGAACTGAGTGACACTGGGTTTTAATTGCTGACATGGACTTTAATTTGCTTCAGAAAATGTCTGTAAAATGCAGAGTGATAGATTCACAGCAAAATTTATATCATACAGTTTTAGTATATATATTATATATAATTATATGTGGAATCAAAGCATTTCCTTTTCAATGAAATGTAGCAAGATAATTATTTTTGGACATATTCTCGTCGTAAGTGGAGTACGTGCTGAAGTACACGGTGTGGTTTTGAAACTGCTTTTTCTCACTTGTGTCATACTGGAGCTCTTCAGCTTCAAAGGGACTTTTTGTTTGTTGTTATGAAGTGGATTTCCATGGTGATTATTTATTTTACACTCTGCAAGTATATGTGCGTACATCTTGCACTTGCATTTTAATCATTTTTGCTTGTGTGTATGTTGCTGCTTATAGTCCATGAGCGAAACAGGTTTTTGATACCACCTCAAGGGAATAAATAGCATTTGCAGCCCAGCCTCAGTTTACCTATAACCTATATAGAAATATGTGGCAGCCTTCCCATAGTGGGTTGCTATAGCCAGACAGAGGTACACAGGGGTCAAAATATAAAAAATTCTTTAACCATGCTGAAACATATATCACATTATTTGTCTGATTGTATGGATTTCAAAAAGATATAGTTTGGACTGTCTAAGACTGAAGACTGTGGAGTTATAGGGTAAAAACAGCAAAAATAGTGACAAAGTAAAAAGTCAGTTTTTGTAGAGGGGTCAGCAATTATAGCTACTCCAGTTTTGGTAAACGGTTATGTAAATTACTGGGTGATCTAATAGCATTTAAAAAAAGGAATAGTTTGCAGAATTAATCATGTTTAGTTGTCACGTTATGTGGTCATATCTTTCATATGTTGTAGAGTCCAATGGACATTGACCTTGTTTGCTTGTATGCCTATTTAAAACATTCACAACAGTTTAGGCTAATTTATTTTAGCTCAACCAGTAATTTGCATCACTTTTGCCAAATTTGGAGCAACTATAATTAATTGACTCCTGTAAAAAATTATATTGGTCGTTGTCACTATTATTGTTGTTTCTATAACTCCATAATGTTCAGCCGTAGATAGCACAAACCATACCTTTTGGAATCTATATGTTTAGACAAATAATCAGGTATTTTGTCATGATTTGAACATTTTTAAACTCTCACCCCGATGTAATCTTTAGTTGACCACTATGTGACTAAACCTACCATTCTGGGAAGATCACCATATATTTTTGTGTGGGTGGTGTTATACCCAGACTGGATTGCAAGTGTTATTTAATCCTCTTAATTGTACTGTTTTGATCAACACTGGCTATGGGCCCATTGAATATTATCAAGATATTGCATTCACTCGTCAAAGTATGCATACCTGTGGAAACATTTTATCTGAGGTGAACACACTCAATTTCTGTTATGTGATAAATTAGCTTATTTTGAGTGTCTGGTACAATAATACACCCCGATATGTGTAGTGGACAATGACATTTTAATTACATATTTTATTGTATAGGTGAGATTATTTTGAACTGCTTTGTTGGATTATATTATTATATATATATTTTTTCCTATTTTAAAGGTGCCAACAAAAATGTTCAAACTGTTTTCATGAAACTGTTAATGTTCTGCATGTGGGAACATTTTGATTGAGCTATGTTGAAGTTAGCACTCTCTGTTGCACTTCTTTCCCCCTTGTGTATTCTGTATAACACTGCCAAAAAATACCCTTAAAGTTGACATACTGCTCTTAAAATACCTTTGTGTTATTTCTGACATGAACTGACAAGATTTTCAAGACTATCAGGATGTCTCTGTCCAGATACACACAAAACTCTCTTGATATTTTTAGAGTCTTACACAACAATGGTGGTGGTCTTCTAGGTAAGTTTGCACAAGGACACTTACTGTACGTGTGTGCCACATCTGTGCCACGGAAAAAAGAAAGAAAGAGAAACAAACAAACCAAAAAGCTTTAACAGTTTGGCTGGTTATTTACATATCTTCTCAGAAGAGGCTAATCTGCATTTCATGTCTTATTTTTATCAGTTTTTTCCCCTTTGCTTCAGAATGATTAATGAATATTAATGCGGAACACAAGAAACTTTGATGTCAGTGCTTCAAAATAGAGTCTTGTTAAATGAGAAGGGTATTGTACGTTTCACTGTGCTTGAAAAGTGAACACATTTTATCTTTTTTTTTTAAAGAAGTTTGATTTTCATTGTTGGACGTATTACTGAAATACATTGACAAAGGTCAAAACAGGCATTTGTAATCATTTTTTTTTTTTTTTCATATGGATCATATCGAACGGGGTCACCAACCCTGTTCCTGGAGAGCACCTGTCCTGCATGTTTTCCATGTCTGCCTATTCAAGTCACACCTGATTTTTTAAAAGTGGTGTTTCCAGCTCTTGATTGGCTGAACACACCTGATGGAGTTAATTGCCTGGGAGTGGAACAGGGAGAGTTAGAAAACATGCAAATCATATAGAAAGTTAGGGGGCAGCACGGTGGCTTAGTAGTTAGCACTGTTGCTTCACAACAAGAAGGTCATGGGATCAATTCCCACCTGTGGCCTTTCTGTGTGTTCTCCCCGTGTTTGCGTGGGTTTACTCCGGGTGTTCTAGCTTCCTCCCACATCCGAAGACATGCAGGTTAGGTTAGGTTAGGTGAATTGGAAACTTTAAATTGTCCGTAGGTATGTGTCTGTCCAGGGTGTACCTCACCTTATGCCCTATGACTGCTGGGATAGGCTGCATGTGACCCTTAATTTGAGTAAGCAGGTATAGAAAATGGATGGATGGATAGAAAGGCAGGTTTCTGAATTCCTGTTTATTTTCTCTTTGTTCAGTTGGGTCAAAAAGAAACGGGGTTGAGTAATTTATTACCAGTATCAAGTCCATGTAACGAACGTGGAATTGCGTCAGGAAGGGCATCCAGCATAAACCCTGTGCCAAATCAACATGCAGATCCACCTTGGATCTGCTGCAGTGACACAAAATGAAACCAAGAGAGCAGATGAAGGGACTTACTTACTCTCAGTAGTCAATGGGATACAACAAAGGATTTATTTGCTGTCAAATATCAAAATCAGAATTTGTGGTATTTTTCTTGAAAACTGATTACATCAAACACAAACCTTGGGTTTCCATGTAATTTAAGGCCAATATCTCCTCTCTAACTTTGCCATCATGGTGGCACCTTCTTGCTGTTTCACAGTAAGAAGGTGATGGCTTCAAACCGAACAATGGCCAGGTCCTTTCTCTATGCAGTTTGCATTTTCTTCTGTTGTTGTTGTGGGTTGTTGTCAGGCTTCCTGGCAATGTAAAAACATGTATACTAGGTTTTTCCCTGTAGATCCAGAGTTCTGTCAGGATTGGCATCTAGTGTAGAATTTGTGCCAAATCAAAATGTGGTTCCATACTTAATACACTGTAGAAACCCTGAGCAAAATAGCTTCTGTGGTTGTAAGAAATTTGAGTATTATATTACTGTGGTAAGACTGAACACCAGAATTTGTTGCTCATTAAGCAGATGAATGTCTAGCAGAGGTGGGATGAAGTCACTGTCAAGTCATGAATTAGCAAGTTCCAAATCAAGTCTCAAATCAGCTTGCAAAAAATTGGTGGTCATTATGACTTGAGACTTGACTTGGGACTTGCTGATTCATGACTTAAGAGTTGTTGGGAAAGTGTCGGTACACGGACCCACAACAGGGGGCGCAAAGGAACGGACAATGGAGTAGGTCAAATAACAACACTTTACTGTTGTGAATGTGCACAACAAATACAACAGATTACAACAATAGATCAGAATCAATTCACAAAGGTGTCGTGTGGGCAGGCTCGAAGAAAGGAGACACCTGTCCAAAGCAGAACCGGAACCACACGATTTCCTCCGCCACCAGACCCCGGGAATACTGGAGCCGCCAAGTCCTGAACTCCCAGGTGGCCACTGCCTCCGCGTGTCGGACCTGGTACTGCTGGCGAGGAACAAAAACACAATTAAAGGTGGGCGCGTTTGCACCCAGTAATCCGCACGGCAGGAAAGCTACCTCCACCTCTCGTTGGAAAAAAGGTCTGTTATCACTCACAAAAATCACAAAAGGTTACTGTCAAGCAGTCAGCTGAGAATATTACCTTCCAGGTAGAACGATATCTCGGCAAAGAGGTGGAGATGTCGTCCTGCTGATGTACCCCTGCTGATTGGTAACAGCTGTTGCAGGTGATGCGTGACAGCTGTCACCCTAGCTGCTCCTGTGAGGCGGCTGCGCCCTCTGGTGCCTGGAGCCCGCACTCCAGGCAGGGCGCCCTCTGGTGGTGGGCCAGCAGTACCTCCTCTTCTGGCGGCCCACACAACAGGACCCCCCCCTCAACGGGCGCCTCCTGGCGCCCGACCAGGCTTGTCCGGGTGGCGGCGGTAGAAATCGGCCAGGAGGGCCGGGTCCAGGATGAAGCTCCTCTTCACCCAGGAGCGTTCTTCGGGGCCGTACCCCTCCCAGTCCACCAAATACTGGAAGCCCCGGCCCATCCTACGGACATCCAAAAGCCGGCGTACAGTCCAAGCCGGCTTGCCATCGATGATCCGGGCAGGAGGCGGCGCCGGACCCGGAGTACAGAGGGGTGAGGAGTGATGAGGTTTAATCCGGGACACATGAAACACAGGATGGATCCGCAGTGAGGCCGGCAGCCGAAGCCTCACTGCGGCTGGACTGATGACCTTCAGGATCTTGAATGGGCCGATGTAACGGTCCTGTAACTTGGGGGAGTCCACTTGGAGGGGGATGTCCTTTGTGGATAACCACACCTCCTGCCCAGGCCGATACGCAGGGGCTGGGGTCCGCCGACGGTCTGCATGGGCTTTTGCCCTCGTCCGGGCCTTTAGCAAAGCAGAACGGGTGGCACGCCACACCCGACGGCACTTCCGCAGGTGGGCCTGGACCGAGGGCACACCGACCTCTCCCTCAACCACCGGAAACAACGGGGGCTGATACCCCAGACATACCTCAAAAGGGGAGAGGCCGGTGGCTGAAGACACCTGGCTGTTATGGGCATACTCGATCCAGGCCAAATGGGTACTCCAGGCACCGGATGTGCGGCAGTCACGCAGCGCAAGGCCTGCTCCACCTCCTGGTTTACCCGTTCTGCTTGCCCGTTGGTCTGAGGGTGGTACCCGGACGAGAGACTCACCGTGGCCCCCAGTTCCCGGCAGAAGCTCCTCCAGACTTGCGAGGAGAACTGGGGACCGCGATCGGAGACGATGTCTGTTGGAATCCCATGCAGCCGGACGACGTGGTGGACCAGGAGGTCCGCTGTCTCCTGGGCTGTTGGGAGCTTCGGGAGGGCCACGAAGTGGGCCACCTTGGAGAATCGGTCCACTATCGTGAGGATGGTGGTGTTACCCTGGGACGGCGGGAGGGCCATGACAAAATCCAGGCCGATGTGGGACCAGGGGCGATGAGGCACGGGCAGCGGCTGGAGTAAACCTGATGCCCGGCAATGGTCAGCCTTGCCCCTGGCGCAGGTGGTGCAGGCCTGGATATAATCCCGGACGTCGGCCTCTAGGGACGCCCACCAGAAGCACTGCCGGACAACTGCCACGGTTCTTCGCACCCCTGGATGACAGGAGAGCTTGGAGCCGTGACAGAAGTCCAGGACTGCAGCCCTAGCCTCTGGTGGGACGTATAGTTTGTTCTTCGGCCCAGTTCCGGGGTCTGGGCTTCGTGCCAGGGCCTCCCGGATGGTTCTCTCTATGTCCCAGGTGAGGGTGGCCACGATAGTGGACTCCGGGATGATGGGTTCCGGTGGATCCGACAACTCCGCTTTGACTTCATCTTCATGTACCCGGGACAAGGCATCCGATCTCTGGTTCTTGGTCCCGGGACGGTAGGTGATCCGGAAGTCAAAACGGCCGAAGAACAGTGACCAGCGGGCTTGCCTGGGGTTCAGCCGCTTGGCGGTCCTGATATACTCCAGGTTCCGGTGGTCAGTGAAAACCGTGAATGGCACGGACGTTCCCTCCAACAGATGTCTCCACTCTTCAAGAGCCTCTTTCACTGCAAGGAGCTCTCGATTGCCGACGTCATAGTTCCGTTCGGCCGGGGTCAACCTGCGGGAAAAATGGGCACACGGGTGAAGGACCTTATCGGTCTTCCCGCTCTGGGAAAGCACGGCTCCTATCCCTGAGTCCGAGGCGTCCACTTCAACCACTAACTGGCGACTAGGATCGGGCTGCACCAGAACGGGTGCAGACGAGAAGCGCCATTTCAACTCCTTGAACGCGGCATCGCAACGATCCGACCAGGTGAAGGGGACTTTTGGTGAGGTCAGGGCTGTCAGGGGGCTAACTACCTGACTGTAGCCCTTAATGAACCTCCTGTAGAAATTTGCAAAGCCGAGGAACTGTTGCAGCTTCCTACGGCTAGTGGGTTGGGGCCAGTCTCTCACCGCCGCAACCTTGGCCGGATCAGGAGCGACGGAGTTGGGGGAGATGATAAACCCCAGGAAGGACAAAGATGTGCGGTGAAACTCACACTTCTCGCCCTTCACAAACAGCCGGTTCTCCAACAACCGCTGCAGGACCTGACGTACATGCCGGACATGAGTCTCAGGATCCGGAGAAAAGATGAGTATATCGTCTAGATATACGAAGACGAATCGGTGCAGGAAATCCCGCAAGACATCATTAACCAATGCTTGGAACGTCGCGGGGGCGTTTGTGAGGCCGAACGGCATGACCAGGTACTCAAAGTGACCTAATGGGGTGTTGAATGCCGTCTTCCATTCGTCTCCCTTCCGGATCCGAACCAGGTGATACGCATTTCTAAGATCCAGCTTAGTAAAGATTTTGGCTCCATGCAGGGGGGTGAACACGGAATCTAATAATGGCAACGGGTATCGGTTGCGAACCGTAATCTCATTCAGCCCCCTGTAATCAATACATGGACGAAGTCCGCCATCTTTCTTGCCCACAAAAAAGAAACCTGCCCCCATCGGGGAGGTGGAGTTCCGGATCAGCCCGGCAGCTAATGAGTCCCGGATGTAGGTCTCCATTGATTCGCGCTCAGGTCGTGAGAGGTTGTACAGCCTGCTGGACGGGAACTCAGCGCCTGGAACCAAATCAATGGCACAATCGTACGGACGGTGCGGGGGAAGGGTGAGTGCCAGATCCTTGCTGAAGACATCAGCAAGATCGTGGTACTCAACCGGCACTGCCGTCAGATTGGGAGGGACTTTGACCTCCTCCTTAGCCTGGGAACCGGGAGGAACCGAGGATCCTAAACACACCCGATGGCAGGTTTCGCTCCACTGTACCACCACCCCAGACGGCCAATCGATCCAGGGATTGTGCTTTAACATCCATGGGATGCCCAAAATCACGCGGGAGGTAGAAGAAGTTACAAAAAACTCAATCTCCTCCCGGTGGTTTCCAGACACCACCAGAGTTACTGGTTGTGTCTTGTGTGTGAGTAAAGGGAGGAGGGTGCCATCTAGTGCCCGCACCTGCAATGGCGAAGGAAGCGCCACCAGAGGGAGCCCTACCTCCTTTGCCCATCTGCTGTCTAGCAGATTCCCTTCTGACCCCATGTCCACCAGTGCTCGGGCTTGAAGGGTTAAATCCCCGCTCAGGATTGTGACTGGGAGTCGTGTGGCAATTTGTGTGTGTCTCACTTGAATGTCTTGACCCCCCCCTTAGCCCAGTCTCTAAGGGTGAGTGTTGACGTTTTGGCCGTTTGGGGCAGTCTCTCTGTGTGTGCTCTGTTGAGCTGCAGAGAAAACACTCTCCACGGATCAGCCTCCCCATTTTGGCCCTGTGCGTTTCCCTAACAACGTCACCAGGGGGAGCTGTTGTCCCACAAAGCGCTGCGGCTGTGGAGCGTGGGGAGGGCGGCACCTTTTCGAACCCGGAAGGGAGAGGGGCGGCGCGTATCCGGTCACGTCCTTCGCCTCGCTCCCGACGGCGTTCCTCTAACCGATTGTCTAATCGTATAACGAGATCAATAAGCCCGTCTAAATCCCGCGGTTCGTCCTTGGCCACCAGGAGCTCCTTCAGGACCAACGACAGTCCGTTTACGAAGGCGGCACGGAGGGCAGTGTTATTCCAGCCAGACCTCGCAGCCGCGATGCGGAAGTCGACTGCATAAACAGCTGCGCTCCGGCGCCCCTGTCTCATTGACAGCAGCACGGCTGAAGCGGTCTCTCCTCTATTTGGGTGATCGAACACTGTTCTGAACTCCCTCACAAACCCATCATATATCAGAAGGAGCCGTGAATTTTGCTCCCAAAGCGCTGTAGCCCAAGCGCGTGCCTTGCCGCGAAGCAGATTAATGACATAAGCTATCTTACTAGCATCAGTCGCGTACATGACGGGACGTTGTGCGAAGATGAGCGAACACTGCATAAGAAAGTCCGCGCACGTCTCCACACAACCTCCGTACGGCTCTGGAGGGCTTATGTATGCTTCCGGGGAAGGTGGGAGGGGTCGTTGAACGACCTGTGGAATGTCACTGTTACGCACAGGGTCGACAGGAGGGAGAGCCGCAGCAGCGCCCTGAGGGCGCGCTTCCACCTGCGCGGCGAGAGCCTCCACCCTGCGGTTAAGGAGGACGTTCTGCTCGGTCATTAAATCCAACCGAGCCGTGAAAGCGGTGAGGATCCGCTGCAACTCACCGATCATTCCTCCTGCGGACGCCTGTGCGCCCTGTTCTTCCATTGGCCGTTCAACAGCCGGTTGACGCCCCTCGGGATCCATGATGCTGGCCGAGATATCCTGTTGAGAAAGTGTCGGTACACGGACCCACAACAGGGGGCGCAAAGGAACGGACAATGGAGTAGGTCAAATAACAACACTTTACTGTTGTGAATGTGCACAACAAATACAACAGATTACAACAATAGATCAGAATCAATTCACAAAGGTGTCGTGTGGGCAGGCTCGAAGATAGGAGACACCTGTCCAAAGCAGAACCGGAACCACACGATTTCCTCCGCCACCAGACCCCGGGAATACTGGAGCCGCCAAGTCCTGAACTCCCAGGTGGCCACTGCCTCCGCGTGTCGGACCTGGTACTGCTGGCGAGGAACAAAAACACAATTAAAGGTGGGCGCGTTTGCACCCAGTAATCCGCACGGCAGGAAAGCTACCTCCACCTCTCGTTGGAAAAAAGGTCTGTTATCACTCACAAAAATCACAAAAGGTTACTGTCAAGCAGTCAGCTGAGAATATTACCTTCCAGGTAGAACGATATCTCGGCAAAGAGGTGGAGACGTCGTCCTGCTGATGTACCCCTGCTGATTGGTAACAGCTGTTGCAGGTGATGCGTGACAGCTGTCACCCTAGCTGCTCCTGTGAGGCGGCTGCGCCCTCTGGTGCCTGGAGCCCGCATTCCAGGCAGGGCGCCCTCTGGTGGTGGGCCAGCAGTACCTCCTCTTCTGGCGGCCCACACAACAAGAGTGACTTGATGGTAACTTCGTCCCACCTCTGGTCTATAGGCACCTTGCCACTTGCACAAATTTGATCATCGCACTGCTGTGCAATTCATCGTGCCAATGCATCCCGCTTTATTGTTGATGCCACACTATATAAAATAAAGCCTGTGCCATATAATTTCATGGCTGATGACGCATTTGCTCTCAGAACCTGGCTGATGAAACGATTTTCTCATTGCTCCCAGAATCACAAAGAAATTATCTACAGCTACAGGTTGTCTTGTACACGTCGTGTGGGGGAGAGCGCATTTGGAATCTTGTCTCAAAGGTAATTATTCATAATATATAGTAATGGATTGGTAAAACAGTTGCATTTTCATTCCTTCTTATGAGTTAGATAATGTATCTGTAAAGTTATGTTTATTATAGATGTAACATCTCCTCATCATCTAATTTCAGGTTCAGATGCCTTGTGCGCAATGACACGCATTGACAAGCAGTGTTTGCAAATAGGTTGCACATTGTTCACGACTAGTTGCGTGCGTGTCAGAAATTTTGAACATTTCAAAATTGTCTTTGCACACTGATACACACAGTTCACCCACATTTTACAACAGTTTATGCAAGATTGTGTGCCAGTGCAGGGATCAAATTCATGCAAGTGTCAAGGTGGCTTATGACTGTTCTTGGACGGGACCTCAGTCCATCAGAGGTTGCTTCCCTAGCCAAGGTATTTATTCATTTATAGCTGGGTGGACTGGAACAATGCAGATGAAGTGTCTTGTCCAAGAACAAAGCATGACCCGGAATTTAATCCAGATCAATGTGTTGGTAGACTATCTTCTGTGCCATCGAGCTACCTGCTTTGCTTTATGACCAGGGGTTCTTCAGATATGGCAGAATGCCCACTGGTATATGCAGATTTTGCAGTTTAGCTGCATGATGTTGGCATGCTGCAGTTACACAGAGAAGCATTTGGAATGTTTTTTCAAATTCATCACTGTCAGAACAGAGTTGCAGAAAATGAGGTTAGAGAGGAAGACTGTTTTTAACAAAACAAGCTATTGATGGTTGATTAAATTTAGCTCCTCTATCTCAGAGTAAGTTCTTATTACACTCATCAAGTTTGCCCAGGAGACTCTACGGAGGAAACAATTCATTGAAATGATTAATTTGCTGGGAAATGTTGCTTTTACTACCTTGCTGCACTTGGGTTGTTAATATTACTGCAGCTCTTCTGCACGGTTCAAAACAAAGCTCCCCGGGCAAATTCAGGATGATCAAAATCCAAGCGCAAAGTACAAAACTTCCTCCCCACATTTATTCTATACAGGTGAAGCTTCTGTAGATTTAAAGGGATTGATGGTTTTAGATTACCACCTTGGCTGACATTCACACTCTGCACTTTGCTTAAAAGAATCCCCCTATTTATCCAGACAATCTGTAATCTTCATTCCCATACACGACCCGTTCCAGCTCTTTGCTCTGTGCCACTGAGTTTTCACTATAATTTCACTTCACTTTGGTTCAGCCTCTGGGTGGCTGCATGTTTCTGCTTAAAGGCTTTCCACTGAGTGACAGATTAAATTCGCCTCTTGATTTTGCTTATTTTAGCTGTAACCCTTTTTCACAAACCACTGGAGCAGGAAGTCATTAGCTCTACAAAGGCGAGCAAGTCTGTGTTTACGGTGCCACCCTCCCTGTTATTTAGCGAGATAGGTTCGACCAGACATTTTCTTAGCTGCACATCTAATGCCTATCTGTGGATGAGGCCTCCCTCTTCACTAACACTGAGCAGTAAGTGATTGTTACGTTGTTGTCCATATATGGCTCAGAAGCTTTTTGTGAAGAAGAATAATTATCAACCCCAAGGACATTGTATGTTGGGTTTTGTTTAATCACCCACCTAATAAAGGCCATTTTCCATGAAGCTTAGAGTTGGTGGAGGGACAAGAAAAAGTCCATTAAATCTTGATGTGGATTCAACTTTTTACTGGGCCTTACCTCACTGTTACAAATTAGACTGACACAGATTTATGTATGTGGTATGTTAAAGAAGAATGTTTCAAGATATAAAGTGCTATGTTGTACGTGCCAGTTATGAAGTTGCTTCTGAGATTATTTATTTATTTTATATACACAACCACATCATCTGCATACAGGCTGTGGGCCAGATAGGTGACCAAAATACCACATCAAAGACCAACCTATCTAAAGGGACTTTAAAAATGTGTGATAGCCATCCCAAGGTGGTAGTTGTATCGGGGAAGAGATCAATAAAGTATTACAAAAATGTAAAAATGCTCTAGTCATTTTGAGAAGTATACCACAATATTTGTCTGATAATGTGATTTCCAAAAAAGGTACAGTTTGTATATGTTTTATATTTTATTGAAATAACATCATAAATCTTCAAAAAAAAATTTTTACCCCATCAGAGCTTGCAGGGTGGTTGCCAAGTGGTTAGTTGCTTTTTTCCCCAGTGTAGAAGGTTCCTGGTTCAAACCTTGTCTCTGCACAATATGACTATGCGTCAGTAAGGGCATCCAGTGTAGAACTTGTGCTAACTCAGCAAGCAGATCCACCTCAGATCTGCTGCGGTAATCCCAAGTGAAAAGAAGGAAGAAGATGAAGGGATGTACTTTTACAGTTTTGCTGGGCCACCCAGTGGTTTGATGGTTAGCGTTACTGGTAGAAGGTCCTGGGTTCGAATCTGGCCTGGTCCTGCATATTCTCATAGTGCTTTCATGACTTCCCTCTGACCACTTTGACTCACTTCTCCCTCCAAAGACAGGCATATTAGGTGAACTGGAAACTCTAAATTGACCATAGATGTGACTGTGAGTGGGAATGAGTTTATCTGGTGTGTGATTGACTGGTGGTCTGCAGAGGGTGTAACTCGTCTCTTGCACAGTGACAGCTGGGATTGGGTGCAGCCTCCATGTGACCCTTAATAGGACTAAGCAGGTTCATAAAATGAATGAATTATAGTGTTGTGTCTGTCCTCCCAGCCCCTATCTGTGTTCTGTTGTTGTGTTTGGTCCCTTGCCTGGTTCTGTGTCTATGTTCATGTGTTTGTCTTCTGCCTGCTCTCCTTTTGTATTCAGTGTTTGTGTTTCTCTCCTGTCAGTCATTTGTGTGGTTCCTCCTGGTAGTTTGTCCATGGTCCATGCCTGTGGTCAGTCTGTTCTTCGTTTTTATAAGTTGTCATTGTGTTCCTCATGTCTCAAGTTCACCATGTCTTTGTGATTTCTTGCTCATCAGTTTTCATTATGTGTGTCAGTAGGTTTATCTTGTGTTGTGTTCACTGTTGAGTTCCACTTTGATTTTTGTACTTGTGTTCCTGGATTGAGTTTTTGGTTATGGTTAAATTCTTTCTGTGGGTGTGATTATTGAATGCCTCTTTTCGTGTGTTAGTTTCATGTCAGTTTTGCCTCTTTTGCACTTTTTTGAGTTCCACGTTGGTTTTGGTATGTTGTACTTGGATTTGTTATTTCTTTTGTTGTGTTTTGTTATCTTTGTTGTTATGTTTTATATTACCCTTAGATATCTGTTGAAGTTCATTTCACCTTTTGATTGGTTCTTGACCTTTGACTCCTTCACACACCTGTCCTCCATTTTGTTCATCAGCTGAGTTACGTGGTCTGTCCATAAATT
The DNA here is from genome assembly GCF_902500255.1 of Thalassophryne amazonica. Classification (NCBI taxonomy): domain Eukaryota; kingdom Metazoa; phylum Chordata; class Actinopteri; order Batrachoidiformes; family Batrachoididae; genus Thalassophryne; species Thalassophryne amazonica. The sequence goes on from NC_047111.1 coordinate 92,733,217, forward strand.
AATGGTCCTTTTTATTTTTTTTTAAAAACTATATGGATTTCATTCATATGTTTTTACGTCAGACATGCTTGAACCCTCGTGCGCATGCGTGAGTTTTTCCACGCCTGTCGGTGACGTCATTCGCCTGTGAGCACTCCTTGTGGAAGGAGTGGTCCCGCCCCCTCGTCGGATTTTCATTGTCTGGAAATGGCGGAATGAAAAGGACTTTTTTCCCATCAGAATTTTTTCAGAAGCTGTTAGAGACTGGCACCTAGAAACCATTCGAGGACAAGTTGGGACATGTCCAGCTCTCCACAAGTTCTTTTATACTCACTCGACTGGTAAGCACTGAAAGCCGAGATAGACATGTCCCAACTTATCCTCTAACACTCCGAAACGGAGGTGTTCCTTTGTCTCGCTTCATCAGCGAATCGGTCGTGACGCGCGAAACCTTCGCGCGGCTTTCCATGACAAAATCTCTTGTTAAAAGTGAAATCTGACGAAAAATGGCTGATGTCCAGGTCTTGTGATAACCAGAGAAAGAGCACACGATGGTCTCTTATCCACAGAGCCATCAGCTTAGAAATGATCCAGTGGTTTGTGCCGCATCGTCGCAGCTCGCAGCGCGGCGCACCGACCGTCCTTAAAGGGGTCCTTAAAGCTGTAATTAAAGTCCTTATTCTCTGTGAAGCCAGTAAAATTTTCACTGAAAGCCAGATAAATTTTTCGAATGGTTTCTAGGTGCCAGTCTCTAACAGCTTCTGAAAAAATTCTGATGGAAAAAAAGTCCTTTTCATTCCGCCATTTCCAGACAATGAAAATCCGACGAGGGGGCAGGACCACTCCTTCCACAAGGCGTGCTCACAGGCGAATGACGTCACTGACAGGCTTGGAAAAACTCACGCATGCGCACGAGGGTTCAAGCATGTCTGACGTAAAAACATATGAATGAAATCCATATAGGTTTTGAAAAAATAAAAAGGTACGATACTTTATGGACAGACCTCGTAGTCTTTAAGTAGCACCTGTTGCTCCTTGCTGTGATTTTTCATATGCGAGTAGTCTTGAGTTCTTTGTACCTCATGCTGCTGCTGTGTTTAGATTTAGTGTTTTGTTCATCCCTTGTTCCCTTCATGTTGGATTTAGTTGTGTGTTAGATTTTGGACTTTTGATCCCTGGTGGCTTTCACATTGTTTATTGACTGTTTTTCACCTGTTTGGGATAATAAACCACCTTGTCTTTTCACCTCACCTCTGTTTTTGGTCGCTGCCTGCATTTTGGGTTCAAGTTTGATATTGCTAAACATAAAAGAGTTTGCTTTTATTGATTCAGTGTAGGCTCTCAGTTGTCCAGGTGGTTTCCATAGTAGAGAAGCTTAAATCTTCGACTGGACTGGGTTGCTTGACGTGAGGACGTTTCGCTTCAAATCGCAGAAGCTTCCTCAGCTAAAATTCTTGCTCTGGTAGTCTGACTTCTGTCTTGACTCTTGTAGAGAAGACTCTCTACAAGAGAGTGACCAAATTGACCAAATGACCAAAATCTATTTGTATTGCGTTCAGCGTTCGCTGACAAAATCTGCCCATAGAGGTAAATGCCCGGATGACCGACCTCAAGAATACTAAGTTTTCATGGGTTTTTGAACATGGTCATACAGCCTCTGTTAGGAGTAGCACAGTGCTCCTCTTCCTGGTAAAACGCTCCCTGTTGGTGTCGTATAGTTCGTCTTCCTGGTAAAATGCTCCCTGTTGGTGTCATGTGTAGTTTGTCTTCCTGGTAAAATGCTCCCTGTTGATGTCATGTGTAGTTTGTCTTCCTGGTAAAACGCTCCCTGTTGGTGTGATGTGTAGTTCGTCTTATTGGTAAAACGCTCCCTGTTGATGTGATGTGTAGTTCGTCTTCCTGATAAAATGCTCCCTGTTGATGTTGTGTGTAGTTCCTCTTATTGGTAAAACACTCCCTGTTGATGTGATGTGTAGTTCGTTTTCCTGGTAAAACGCTCCCTGTTGGTGTCGTGTGTAGTTCATCTTATTGGTAAAACGCTCCCTGTTGGTGTCGTGTGTAGTTTGTCTTATTGGTAAAACGCTCTCTGTTAGTGTCGTGTGTAGTTTGTCTTATTGGTAAAACGCTCTCTGTTAGTGTCGTGTGTAGTTCGTCTTATTGGTAAAACGCTCCCTGTTGGTGTTGTGTGTAGTTCGTCTTATTGGTAAAACGCTCCCTGTTGGTGTTGTGTGTAGTTTGTCTTATTGGTAAAACGCTCTCTGTTGGTTTCATGTGTAGTTCGTCTTCTTGGTAAAACACTCCCTGTTGATGTTGTGTGTAGTTCGTCTTCTTGGTAAAACGCACTCTGTTGGTGTCGTGTGTAGTTCGTCTTCTTGGTAAAACGCGCTCTGTTGGTGTCGTGTGTAGTTCGTCTTCTTGGTAAAACGCGCTCTGTTGGTGTCGTGTGTAGTTCGTCTTCTTGGTAAAACGCGCTCTGTTGGTGTCGTGTGTAGTTCGTCTTATTGGTAAAACGTGCTCTGTTGGTGTTGTGTGTAGTTCGTCTTATTGGTAAAACGCTCCCTGTTGGTGTCGTGTGTAGTTCATCTTATTGGTAAAACGCTCCCTGTTGGTGTCGTGTGTAGTTCATCTTATTGGTAAAATGCTCCCTGTTGGTGTCGTGTGTAGTTCGTCGTCTTGGTAAAACGCTCCCTGTTGGTGTCGTGTGTAGTTCGTGTTATTGGTAAAACGCTCCCTGTTGGTGTCGTGTGTAGTTCGTCTTATTGGTAAAACGCTCCCTGTTGGTGTCGTGTGTAGTTCGTCTTATTGGTAAAACGCTCCCTGTTGGTGTCGTGTGTAGTTCGTCTTCTTGGTAAAACGCTCCCTGTTGGTGTCGTGTGTAGTTCATCTTCTTCGTAAAACACTCTCTGTTGGTGTCGTGTGTAGTTCGTCTTATTGGTAAAACGCTCCCTGTTGGTGTCGTGTGTAGTTCGTCTTCTTGGTAAAACACTCTCTGTTGGTGTCGTGTTTAGTTCGTCTTATTGGTAAAACGCTCCCTGTTGGTGTCGTGTGTAGTTCGTCTTCCTGGTAAAACGCTCTCTGTTAGTGGTAGCACACAGTAGCACGCATTAGCACGGGTTGGGACCAGGAAGCAGAGTTGTAGTCTTACACACCTCTCTGCAGCTTCTCTCCCCCTGCCATCCCCTCATTACCCATCCCCGTAGAGACGGTGCCTGCTCCCAGACCACCAATAACCAGTAAAAATCTATTTAAGCATAAAAATTCAAAAAGAAAAAATAATATAGCACCTTCAACTGCACCACAGACTAAAACAGTTAAATGTGGTCTATTAAACATTAGGTCTCTCTCTTCTAAGTCCCTGTTGGTAAATGATATAATAATTGATCAACATATTGATTTATTCTGCCTTACAGAAACCTGGTTACAGCAGGACGAATATGTTAGTTTAAATGAGTCAACACCCCCAAGTCACACTAACTGTCAAAATGCTCGTAGCATGGGCCGAGGCGGAGGATTAGCAGCAATCTTCCATTCCAGCTTATTAATTAATCAAAAACCCAGACAGAGCTTTAATTCATTTGAAAGCTTGACTCTTAGTCTTGTCCATCCAAATTGGAAGTCCCAAAAACCAGTTTTATTTGTTATTATCTATCGTCCACCTGGTCGTTACTGTGAGTTTCTCTGTGAATTTTCAGACCTTTTGTCTGACTTAGTGCTTAGCTCAGATAAGATAATTACAGTGGGCGATTTTAACATCCACACAGATGCTGAGAATCAATCAATCAATCAATCAATTTTTTTATATAGCGCCAAATCACAACAAACAGTTGCCCCAAGGCGCTTTATATTGTAAGGCAAGGCCATACAATAATTATGTAAAACCCCAACGGTCAAAACGACCCCCTGTGAGCAAGCACTTGGCTACAGTGGGAAGGAAAAACTCCCTTTTAACAGGAAGAAACCTCCAGCAGAACCAGGCTCAGGGAGGGGCAGTCTTCTGCTGGGACTGGTTGGGGCTGAGGGAGAGAACCAGGAAAAAGACATGCTGTGGAGGGGAGCAGAGATCGATCACTAATGATTAAATGCAGAGTGGTGCATACAGAGCAAAAAGAAAAAGAAACAGTGCATCATGGGAACCCCCCAGCAGTCTACGTCTATAGCAGCATAACTAAGGGATGGTTCAGGGTCACCTGATCCAGCCCTAACTATAAGCTTTAGCAAAAAGGAAAGTTTTAAGCCTAATCTTAAAAGTAGAGAGGGTGTCTGTCTCCCTGATCTGAATTGGGAGCTGGTTCCACAGGAGAGGAGCCTGAAAGCTGAAGGCTCTGCCTCCCATTCTACTCTTACAAACCCTAGGAACTACAAGTAAGCCTGCAGTCTGAGAGCGAAGCGCTCTATTGGGGTAATATGGTACTACGAGGTCCCTAAGATAAGATGGGACCTGATTATTCAAAACCTTATAAGTAAGAAGAAGAATTTTAAATTCTATTCTAGAATTAACAGGAAGCCAATGAAGAGAGGCCAATATGGGTGAGATATGCTCTCTCCTTCTAGTCCCCGTCAGTACTCTAGCTGCAGCATTTTGAATTAACTGAAGGCTTTTTAGGGAACTTTTAGGACAACCTGATAATAATGAATTACAATAGTCCAGCCTAGAGGAAATAAATGCATGAATTAGTTTTTCAGCATCACTCTGAGACAAGACCTTTCTGATTTTAGAGATATTGCGTAAATGCAAAAAAGCAGTCCTACATATTTGTTTAATATGCACTTTGAATGACATATCCTGATCAAAAATGACTCCAAGATTTCTCACAGTATTACTAGAGGTCAGGGTAATGCCATCCAGAGTAAGGATCTGGTTAGACACCATGTTTCTAAGATTTGTGGGGCCAAGTACAATAACTTCAGTTTTATCTGAGTTTAAAAGCAGGAAATTAGAGGTCATCCATGTCTTTATGTCTGTAAGACAATCCTGCAGTTTAGCTAATTGGTGTGTGTCCTCTGGCTTCATGGATAGATAAAGCTGGGTATCATCTGCGTAACAATGAAAATTTAAGCAATACCGTCTAATAATACTGCCTAAGGGAAGCATGTATAAAGTGAATAAAATTGGTCCTAGCACAGAACCTTGTGGAACTCCATAATTAACTTTAGTCTGTGAAGAAGATTCCCCATTTACATGAACAAATTGTAATCTATTAGACAAATATGATTCAAACCACCGCAGCGCAGTGCCTTTAATACCTATGGCATGCTCTAATCTCTGTAATAAAATTTTATGGTCAACAGTATCAAAAGCAGCACTGAGATCTAACAGAACAAGCACAGAGATGAGTCCACTGTCCGAGGCCATAAGAAGATCATTTGTAACCTTCACTAATGCTGTTTCTGTACTATGATGAATTCTAAAACCTGACTGAAACTCTTCAAATAGACCATTCCTCTGCAGATGATCAGTTAGCTGTTTTACAACTACCCTTTCAAGAATTTTTTTTTGAGAGAAAAGGAAGGTTGGAGATTGGCCTATAATTAGCTAAGATAGCTGGGTCAAGTGATGGCTTTTTAAGTAATGGTTTAATTACTGCCACCTTAAAAGCCTGTGGTACATAGCCAACTAACAAAGATAGATTGATCATATTTAAGATCGAAGCATTAAATAATGGTAGGGCTTCCTTGAGCAGCCTGGTAGGAATGGGGTCTAATAAACATGTTGATGGTTTGGATGAAGTAACTAATGAGAATAACTCAGACAGAACAATCGGAGAGAAAGAGTCTAACCAAATACCGGCATCACTGAAAGCAGCCAAAGATAACGATACGTCTTTGGGATGGTTATGAGTAATTTTTTCTCTAATAGTTAAAATTTTGTTAGCAAAGAAAGTCATGAAGTCATTACTAGTTAAAGTTAATGGAATACTCAGCTCAATAGAGCTCTGACTCTTTGTCAGCCTGGCTACAGTGCTGAAAAGAAACCTGGGGTTGTTCTTATTTTCTTCAATTAGTGATGAGTAGAAAGATGTCCTAGCTTTACGAGGGCTTTTTTATAGAGCAACAGACTCTTTTTCCAGGCTAAGTGAAGATCTTCTAAATTAGTGAGACGCCATTTCCTCTCCAACTTACGGGTTATCTGCTTTAAGCTACGAGTTTGTGAGTTATACCACGGAGTCAGACACTTCTGATTTAAAGCTCTCTTTTTCAGAGGAGCTACAGCATCCAAAGTTGTCTTCAATGAGGATGTAAAACTATTGACGAGATACTCTATCTCCCTTACAGAGTTTAGGTAGCTACTCTGCACTGTGTTGGTATATGGCATTAGAGAACATAAAGAAGGAATCATATCCTTAAACCTAGTTACAGCGCTTTCTGAAAGACTTCTAGTGTAATGAAACTTATTCCCCACTGCTGGGTAGTCCATCAGAGTAAATGTAAATGTTATTAAGAAATGATCAGACAGAAGGGAGTTATCAGGGAATACTGTTAAGTCTTCTATTTCCATACCATAAGTCAGAACAAGATCTAAGATATGATTAAAGTGGTGGGTGGACTCATTTACTTTTTGAGCAAAGCCAATAGAGTCTAATAATAGATTAAATGCAGTGTTGAGGCTGTCATTCTCAGCATCTGTGTGGATGTTAAAATCGCCCACTATAATTATCTTATCTGAGCTAAGCACTAAGTCAGACAAAAGGTCTGAAAATTCACAGAGAAACTCACAGTAACGACCAGGTGGACGATAGATAATAACAAATAAAACTGGTTTTTGGGACTTCCAATTTGGATGGACAAGACTAAGAGACAAGCTTTCAAATGAATTAAAGCTCTGTCTGGGTTTTGGATTAATTAATAAGCTGGAATGGAAGATTGCTGCTAATCCTCCACCCCGGCCCGTGCTACGAGCATTCTGACAGTTAGTGTGACTCGGGGGTGTTGACTCATTTAAACTAACATATTCATCCTGCTGTAACCAGGTTTCTGTTAGGCAGAATAAATCAATATGTTGATCAATTATTATATCATTTACCAACAGGGACTTAGAAGAGAGAGACCTAATGTTTAATAGACCACATTTAACTGTTTTAGTCTGTGGTGCAGTTGAAGGTGCTATATTATTTTTCTTTTTGAATTTTTATGCTTAAATAGATTTTTGCTGGTTATTGGTAGTCTGGGAGCAGGCACCGTCTCTACGGGGATGGGGTAATGAGGGGATGGCAGGGGGAGAGAAGCTGCAGAGAGGTGTGTAAGACTACAACTCTGCTTCCTGGTCCCAACCCTGGATAGTCACGGTTTGGAGGATTTAAGAAAATTGGCCAGATTTCTAGAAATGAGAGCTGCTCCATCCAAAGTGGGATGGCTGCCGTCTCTCCTAACAAGACCAGGTTTTCCCCAGAAGCTTTGCCAATTATCTATGAAGCCCACCTCATTTTTTGGACACCACTCAGACAGCCAGCAATTCAAGGAGAACATGCGGCTAAACATGTCACTCCCGGTCTGATTGGGGAGGGGCCCAGAGAAAACTACAGAGTCCGACATTGTTTTTGCAAAGTTACACACCGATTCAATGTTAATTTTAGTGACCTCCGATTGGCGTAACCGGGTGTCATTACTGCCGACGTGAATTACAATCTTACCAAATTTACGCTTAGCCTTAGCCAGCAGTTTCAAATTTCCTTCAATGTCGCCTGCTCTGGCCCCCGGAAGACAATTGACTATGGTTGCTGGTGTCGCTAACTTCACATTTCTCAAAACAGAGTCGCCAATAACCAGAGTTTGATCCTCGGCGGGTGTATCGTCGAGTGGGGAAAAACGGTTAAAGATGTGAACGGGTTGGCGGTGTACACGGGGCTTCTGTTTAGGGCTACGCTTCCTCCTCACAGTCACCCAGTCGGCCTGCTTTCCCGGCTGCTCGGGATCTGCCAGGGGGGAACTAACGGCGGCTAAGCTACCTTGGTCCGCACCGACTACAGGGGCCTTGCTAGCTGTAGAATTTTCCACGGTGCGGAGCCGAGTCTCCAATTCGCCCAGCCTGGCCTCCAAAGCTACGAATAAGCTACACTTATTACAAGTACCATTACTGCTAAAGGAGGCCGAGGAATAACTAAACATTTCACACCCAGAGCAGAAAAGTGCGGGAGAGACAGGAGAAGCCGCCATGCTAAATCGGCTAAGAGCTAGTAGCTACGCTAAGCTAGCGGATTCCTAAAAACACGCAAAGCGAATAATGTGTAAATAATTTAGAGGTGATTCAGCAGAAGGAGTGCTTTAGTTAAGGCACGTAAAGATTACACTGGGAAACAAATCGTAATCTAGATAACTAGATCAATCTAACTGCGCAGATCAAACAGCTAACAGATACAGAAAAACACCGCTGTGCTCCGGAACAAGAAGTGATACAATACCGCAGTGAGAGCCGACCACCAGTAGAGTCAAGTAAAAAAGTAAAAAAAAAAAAAATAAAAAATAAAAAGGTAAAAAAGTAAAAAAGTCTTGAAAAAGACTATTAGTTCAAAGTCCAAAGCAGCAGGTAGCAGTCTCTGTGTAAACAGTCCCAACAGAGAGCCAAAATTCTGAATGACAATGACAGCCTCAACACTGCATTTAATCTATTATTAGACTCTATTGGCTTTGCTCAAAATGTAAATGAGTCCACCCACCACTTTAATCATATCTTAGATCTTGTTCTGACTTATGGTATGGAAATAGAAGACTTAACACTATTCCCTGAAAACTCCCTTCTGTCTGATCATTTCTTAATAACATTTACATTTACTCTGATGGACTACCCAGCAGTGGGGAATAAGTTTCATTACACTAGAAGTCTTTCAGAAAGCGCTGTAACTAGGTTTAAGGATATGATTCCTTCTTTATGTTCTCTAATGCCATATACCAACACAGTGCAGAGTAGCTACCTAAACTCTGTAAGTGAGATAGAGTATCTCGTCAATAGTTTTACATCCTCATTGAAGACAACTTTGGATGCTGTAGCTCCTCTGAAAAAGAGAGCTTTAAATCAGAAGTGCCTGACTCCGTGGTATAACTCACAAACTCGCAGCTTAAAGCAGATAACCCGTAAGTTGGAGAGGAAATGGCGTCTCACTAATTTAGAAGATCTTCATTTAGCCTGGAAAAAGAGTCTGTTGCTCTATAAAAAGCCCTCCGTAAAGCTAGGACATCTTTCTACTCATCACTAATTGAAGAAAATAAGAGCAACCCCAGGTTTCTTTTCAGCACTGTAGCCAGGCTGACAAAGAGTCAGAGCTCTATTGAGCTGAGTATTCCATTAACTTTAACTAGTAATGACTTCATGACTTTCTTTGCTAATAAAATTTTAACTATTAGAGAAAAAATTACTCATAACCATCCCAAAGACGTATCGTTATCTTTGGCTGCTTTCAGTGATGCCGGTATTTGGTTAGACTCTTTCTCTGAGATTGTTCTGTCTGAGTTATTTTCATTAGTTACTTCATCCAAACCATCAACATGTCTATTAGACCCCATTCCTACCAGGCTGCTCAAGGAAGCCCTACCATTATTTAATGCTTCGATCTTAAATATGATCAATCTATCTTTGTTAGTTGGCTATGTACCACAGGCTTTTAAGGTGGCAGTAATTAAACCATTACTTAAAAAGCCATCACTTGACCCAGCTATCTTAGCTAATTATAGGCCAATCTCCAACCTTCCTTTTCTCTCAAAAATTCTTGAAAGGGTAGTTGTAAAACAGCTAACTGATCATCTGCAGAGGAATGGTCTATTTGAAGAGTTTCAGTCAGGTTTTAGAATTCATCATAGTACAGAAACAGCATTAGTGAAGGTTACAAATGATCTTCTTATGGCCTCAGACAGTGGACTCATCTCTGTACTTGTTCTGTTAGACCTAAGTGCTGCTTTTGATACTGTTGACCATAAAATTTTATTACAGAGATTAGAGCATGCCATAGGTATTAAAGGCACTGCGCTGCGGTGGTTTGAATCATATTTATCTAATAGATTACTATTTGTTCATGTAAATGGGGAATCTTCTTCACAGACTAAGGTTAATTATGGAGTTCCACAAGGTTCTGTGCTAGGACCAATTTTATTCACTTTATACATGCTTCCCTTAGGCAGTATTATTAGACGGTATTGCTTAATTTTTCATTGTTACACAGATGATACCCAGCTTTATCTATCCATGAAGCCAGAGGACACACACCAATTAGCTAAACTGCAGGATTGTCTTACAGACATAAAGACATGGATGACCTCTAATTTCCTGCTTTTAAACTCAGATAAAACTGAAGTTATTGTACTTGGCCCCACAAATCTTAGAAACATGGTGTCTAACCAGATCCTTACTCTGGATGGCATTACCCTGACCTCTAGTAATACTGTGAGAAATCTTGGAGTCATTTTTGATCAGGATATGTCATTCAAAGCGCATATTAAACAAATATGTAGGACTGCTTTTTTGCATTTACGCAATATCTCTAAAATTAGAAAGGTCTTGTCTCAGAGTGATGCTGAAAAACTAATTCATGCATTTATTTCCTCTAGGCTGGACTATTGTAATTCATTATTATCAGGTTGTCCTAAAAGTTCCCTGAAAAGCCTTCAGTTAATTCAAAATGCTGCAGCTAGAGTACTAACGGGGACTAGAAGGAGAGAGAGCATATCTCACCCATATTGGCCTCTCTTCATTGGCTTCCTGTTAATTCTAGAATAGAATTTAAAATTCTTCTTCTTACTTATAAGGTTTTGAATAATCAGGTCCCATCTTATCTTAGGGACCTCGTAGTACCATATCACCCCAATAGAGCGCTTCGCTCTCAGACTGCAGGCTTACTTGTAGTTCCTAGGGTTTGTAAGAGTAGAATGGGAGGCAGAGCCTTCAGCTTTCAGGCTCCTCTCCTCTGGAACCAGCTCCCAATTCAGATCAGGGAGACAGACATCCTCTCTACTTTTAAGATTAGGCTTAAAACTTTCCTTTTTGCTAAAGCTTATAGTTAGGGCTGGATCAGGTGACCCTGAACCATCCCTTAGTTATGCTGCTATAGACTTAGACTGCTGGGGGGTTCCCATGATGCACTGTTTCTTTCTCTTTTTGCTCTGTATGCACCACTCTGCATTTAATTATTAGTGATCGATCTCTGCTCCCCTCCACAGCATGTCTTTTTCCTGGTTCTCTCCCTCAGCCCCAACCAGTCCCAGCAGAAGACTGCCCCTCCCTGAGCCTGGTTCTGCTGGAGGTTTCTTCCTGTTAAAAGGGAGTTTTTCCTTCCCACTGTAGCCAAGTGCTTGCTCACAGGGGGTCGTTTTGACCGTTGGGGTTTTACATAATTATTGTATGGCCTTGCCTTACAATATAAAGTGCCTTGGGGCAACTGTTTGTTGTGATTTGGCGCTATATAAAAAAAAATTGATTGATTGATTGATTTCACTGGATGAAGCACATAAATGGAACAATGACCAAAAGCTAGCATTTGTTGTTATTTAATGTTAATTAAACAGTTAATTGTTTTCTTAAGTGTAGTTTTGTGTATATGTCTATCTAATTTGTTGACTTGGGCGTTCGTCGTCCTGTAAATCCGACGGTCACTGGTGATGTTTAATTTTGGAAACTCTTGCTGGACCAGAAACAATGGAACAGTATGAAGTAGAACACGGAGGTAATTGTGCAAGCAACCCATTTTGCACTGGTTTAGAAATGTGCTCTACTGAGTGTCCCTCTGGTTGAATTTCCTCCTGGAATTTCTGCAAAAATGGTCTGGTTTTGTTGCTCATAAGCAAAGGAACAACAGCTATTGCTATGAATCCTGTTCCAGATCATCTCTTCTTGCACTATGCAGAATTGTAAAGGCGAGCTGCATCAGAGTTAAATGCTGAACTCCACATTCTGACCTTGGTCAGAGAAGCCTCTCTGTCTGGCAGGCAGCTCAGTCAGAAGAAAGAACATGTTTATCAGCCATCATCCTTGACTATTAGTGTTCCCGGTTTTCTGCTGGCTGCCTGCTGTCAATAAAGCTCTGATTGGAGGCGCTGGGACACTGCCTGCAGGGACCAGGTGAGGAGGCTGTGTTCATTTGCAATTCTGAGATGAAGAGATGGAGTCGAGTGAGCTGCTTGGGTGCCTTCCTTTGTTTGCACATATCATTTCCACTCTAATGAACACTGCACAGTCGTGGGCCCTTGTTACAAAGCTCAAAGTTAAACTCAAACATTGTTTACATTTTGCATAGGTCTTTATAGGGCCTGGGGAACGATAAAAGCAGTTTTCTTTCCTGTGTAGGACTGACTATGAAAGCGAGTCATTTCAAGCAGCTGCAACAATCTGAAGACTTTGATTTTTTTTTTTTTCCGAATGTGCTTTTCCTCATCTGTAAGCACAGTGTAAATGATGAAAACACAAACTGCTGAAATCCACAGAGTGGAAAAACTGAGTGTTGTAATGTCTATCACCAGCTTCAATGTTGGATTTGTCTCTATCTCAACTCCACGCTGTGCAGGTGGCCAAAGCCGCCTGCTGTGCCCAAGCTGTTCAGTGGTTTGTGTCACTGCCAGAGAGCTGCTGGACTTGCTGCTGCTTAGTGTGTGTGTGTGTGTGTGTGTGTGTGTGTATGCACTGGGCTGTCTATTACGTCTGAGTGCTTTGTAAGATCTGGCAACTCCAGAAATGACAGTGTAAAAATTGTGGAAGTATCATTTACATGTTTAACAAACCCCACACGCGCTGAGCTTCGTGACATCATTTTGGACAATGTGCTGACACCTTTGCATGCTGCAAACATAGGTACCATGCAAAGCAACATCAAGTATTTTCATGGGAAGTGGCATGTGCATTCTCAAGCTGGTCCTCAAGGACCCCTGAATTCAGGTGTCTGTTAGGAGTTGATTGGATGTGCACCTGAATTAGCAAATCAGCTTGTGGCAGAGCAGGGAGAGATGGAAAATGTGCAGGTTCAGGGGTGCTTGAAGACCGGATTGGGAACTATTGCAAAAATCAGACAAACTATATGACCGCAAGGGAGAAGTGGAAAAGAAAAAACAAAACAAAAATGTGGGTAACAGGTTATTGTACTACACAATTCAAATCAGCTTGCTGGTGCTTGAAAAATTGTTGATGAAATGGAGGTTGCATTTAATGTATTTTCAAATAAATAAAATAAAGATGAGAATATTTCATCATACGTTGATTACCACTGATAAATCTGTGCCAGTACTACATCTCAAACAAGTGGACAACTTCTTCCCCGTCCTTTTTCTTTTGAATTGCAGCAATCATACATGTTTGTCATTGTGGACTCCCCATTTGGAACAAATGATGTTGGAAATCATATTCCTTGCCTTATGCCAAAATGAAACTTTTAAAGGCAATTTCAGGAGCAACCTAGCCTGGTAAACCAGAGCCATAATTCACTTTGTGAATATGCGCTTTGTGAAAGTCGGGTCCTCCTAACATTCATAGCTGTGTCTTCCTGGTTGAAAACAGGCCAGGCCAATCGCAGTTGTTTATTTCACATGGGGCGGTCTTTATGTGAAAATTCATTAAGGAGCATGGAAGAGCTACTATATGCCTCCCACAGATATGAAGCAATTATTTATTATTTCTTTAACAACTCTGTTTTGAATGACCTGAACACTTTCGAGTCTGCAAAAGAATAGTAAATGCTCAGTTCAGAGAAGTTATGGCTGTACAGAGGAGAGAAGACTGACACTTTGTCCTCAACTCCTTGAATTTTTGCCATGATGTCTGACACGAAAATGCGGGACTAACACAGATGTGGAAATTCAAAAGGCTTTACTCAGTTTCCAGACAGGGTTCAGTACACAAGACAGCAAACAATACACAGCAACAGCGTACAAAACACAAAACGGGAGGCGCGGTCTAACAACGGGCCGACAGTCTGTGCATGGTAAGACATGAACAAGATACTAGGACACTGTGACAAGAAGGCTGGAAATGCAGGCATACAGCACAAATGATCTGGCAAAGACATGGAGAATGTGAGGCTTAAATAGCGGGTGTGTTGAAGGAAAATGAGATGCAGGTGCAGGAAAACATCCAGGAAGGGACGTGGCAAACAAAAGACACACCCAGACCAAACCCCCACACAAAAGACAAGAGCATGCAGACAAAATAAAACACCAACCAGAACCCACGGAAAAACCCACCCATGAAATAAACCTCAAGACAAATTTAAACCTCAAGACAAATTAAAACATCCAGATAACAAATCCACAAGTCCATGACATTTTCTGAGAATGTCTGTCAGGTTTTTGGATGCAGAAGTGTGCTGAGCGTGCAGCAAATGGAGCCTGTGGCTATTTTTAACAGGTTGCATTCACAACATGCACGCACAGCTGCTTTAATCTCCACTTACTGACTGCATTGAAGTTAACCAGAGTTATCACTTTAAAAACAGGACACCATTACACAGAATTACACTTCCTGGTTCAAATGTGTGCCGAAGCATGGGGGCGGTGCATACAAATCACAGATCAGCTATGACCTGTTACACCACCAGGGTACTTTCCCTGGAAATACAACATGAATGGAGAGATACCAGACTAATTCTCAGATTGTGCCAGGCGAAGGTCAACCTTCATTCATATAAACATCACCAGAAGGGCCTGGGGGGGAGCAGGAGGCCAATAAACAGACATGACCTTGACCTCTGGCAAATTCACTCTTTTTTTCAATTTATTTTCATTTATATAGCGCCAAATCACAACAGAGTTGCCTCAAAGCGCTTCACACCGGCAAGGTCTAACCATACCAACCCCCAGAGCAACAGTGGTAAGGAAAAACTCCCTCTGAGGAAGAAACCTCATGCAGACCAGACTCAAAGGGGTAAAAAAAAAAAAAAAAAATACTGTATAATTTGCCAGCATTAAACAACAAGAAAAGCAGAGAAATACTAAGGTGATCGCCGGCCACTAGCACTAAACTTCACTAAAAGACCCAGAATTTAGGTAAAGTTGAGGCTGCAGCCCGCTCCAATTATTAATAAATAAATTAAGAGTAAAAAGCTTTTGAACCAATTGGAGACCCCTAATGCTAGACTGCGGTAAACCAGAAAATAGAACATTGCAGTAGTCCAATCTAGAAGAGATAAATGCATGGATTAGGGTCTCAGCATCAGCCATAGACAGGATGGGACGAATCTTCGCTATATTTCGCAGGTGGAAGAAAGCAGTCCTAGTAATATTTCTAATGTGGAGGCCAAAGGACAACGAAGGATCAAAAATTACCCCAAGGTTCCTCACTTTGTCAGTGTGACGTATGACACATGAGCCGAGGCTGAGTGTTAACTGGTCAAATTGATGCCGATGTCTCACTGGACCAAGAACCATCATTTCAGTCTTATCAGAGTTTAAAAGTAGGACGTTTCTAGACAACCAACTTCTCACTGCTGCAAGGCAATCTTCTAAGGATTTTATGTGAATGAGATTACCAGCAGTTATCGGCATGTATAACTGAGTATCATCTGCACAGCAGTGAAAGGTAATCCCAAAACGCCACAATATGTGCCCAAGGGGTGCTATATAAAGGGAGAAAAGCAGGGGGCCTAAGACAGACCCTGTGGAACCCCAAATTTCATGTCACTATGGTTAGAGGTAGTGTTACTGTACAAAACACAGAACGACTGGTCAAGTATGACGTCAGCCATGCGAGGGCACTCCCAGTAATCCCAAAATGATTTTCCAGCCTATCAAGTAGAATATGATGATCCACTGTATCAAATGCAGCACTGAGATCTAACAGCAACAGAACCGTAGTGGTGTCAAAATCGGCCGAAAAAATCTTTTGTTCAACTTTTAGTCCACAAACTACCTCACAACCTGGAAGAAAATAACACAGTTAGTCATCAGAAGAGTTGAACTTAATGCATGCCAAGTTTTACTGAAATGGCATTTCTCCTTCTTGGTGAGCCTTAGAACTTTTCAGCCTACCCTCGTAAGCAGAAGATCATTCACCACTTTAGTGTGGAATGATATTTTCTAAAAGCAGACTGCAGTGGCTCAAAGAGATTATTCTCAGTAAGATAGTCTACGAGCTGCCGTGACACCACTTTTTCCAGAATTTTAGAGCAAAATTATAGCTTTGATATCGGACGATAGTTTTTCAATACACTAGGGTCAAAATTAGGTTTCTTAAGTAATGGTTTAATCACTGCATTCACATGCACATTTAGGAACAGATCCACAAGTTAAAGAAAGATTAATAATTTCCAGCACAGTCGGCCCAAGAGTGGGCCACAGGTCCTTAAACAGTTTTGTTGGTATAGGCTCAAATAAACAGGTTGTGCTTTTTGTTGACATTACGAGTTTTGTCAGCATGCCTAGTGAGATACTATCAAATTCTGTAAATCTAGGTAATACCTCAGTAGTGGCGCCCACTATATATATATATATATATATATATATATATATATATATATATATATATATATATATATATCATGGTGACTTCTTCAGATCTGTCACTGAAAAAAAAAATCATTGCCAAAAGAGATAAAATATTCCAGATTTTGTGCCAGAATTTGACAGCTTGGTGATCTTCAGCACCAAACCCAAGAGTGATGTGTCTGTGAACTGACAGAGAGCACTAATTAGCTATACATCTAATTGCAGGACTTATAAGCATATTTCACAGAACAGATGGAATTCATTCTTGTGTTTGGAGCATTTTATGCCAATCCCAAGCTGCTGTGCTGTATCGGTGTTTAAATGAGTGCATTTGTGTCTAAAATTACATTTATTTAAAGTCACATAAAAGCATAGGGGTGGACTGTTATTTTGTTATTTAATCTTGGAATATGCTGATGGAAAACTGTGCGTAACTCTACTGAATATGTTGTACATATCATTATGTTTGGCTTTTAGACTCACTGTAACACACTGTATAATTCTGTACACGTAAAATTCATAATTACAATTATACAAAAATTCACCTCAGTATTTCAATGCTTGATGTTTAATTATTTTGGTTACACACAACATAAGAAAAAAAAGGCCAAATTTTAAAAACAGGGTGAACGCAAAAACACTCCTTGGTTTCAAATATGTATAATGTCAAAAGTCACATGAATAATTTTACAATTTTGAAGAAGAATTTGCAAAAGAGAAAAAAAAACTTGAGTTTCTGCAACTGTTGATACCAAAATTGTAAAATTATTCATGTGACTTTTGATATTATAAATATTTGAAACCAAGGAGTATTTTGTGTTCACCCTGCATATTGGAACAGCTAATTCATTCAGCTATTCAAAAAAATGTGCCAGTATAAAGAATAGGCAGAATGTCCTGACATAATTCCTTAATATGTAAATGCATCCAAAATAAGACATGTTGAAACAATGCTACACCTCGGCTAAAAACTTTCAAACTCAGTTATTCCTAATTGCAACTACTCCATTCGCTGTTTCGCAGATGTGAATCTCACGCTGTCTCGTGGTCCGTGGCTCACGCGAGAGGTCAGTTTCAGCAGAGTTCTGGTGTCAGGAGCTCAGCACTCGCAGTAGTATGGACAATAAGACAACATCGGGGCACGGCAGAAGTCCATCATAGGTGCTACACCTCCTCCAGATAACTCTCTCAACTTGGGAAAATGTGTCATTATCATAATTGCTCGTGAACCTGCTGAATCAACGCCATCCACATCCTCGCTTTGCCTTTGTTTACATGCGCTGTGAGATGGCGGACCTCTGCTGGCGCCGCAGTGCATTCTGGGAAGTGCAGGGGGCTGCCAGGGTTATTATGGGAAAGTACCAAATTATGTCAAACAGTATGTGTGTTAAGTCTGTTTTATTTCCATATTCCTTATGGAGCAAAGGGGTCACTGGATAGAAGTGTGTGTGTGTGTGTGTGTGTGTGGTGGTGGTGGTGATGATGATATCTTTGTAGGAGAACATATGTCCAAGTCCCAGTTGTGAGACTTGGACATAAACTAGTGACTTAAGGTGACGATTGGATGTCTTTGGTACTAGGTCTCTCTGGAACATTCTTTTATACTCCTGAAATGACTTTATTCAAAAGAATGGTTACTTAGAGAGGCTCAGGTGTCCAAACAGGGTACCTATGATGTAAACATGAACTTTCCACTGTTAAGTACAGTGACAATGAGAAGTATGTGTGTTTGTGTGTGTATGGGGGGTGGGGTGTCATCGAAAGCTTGGATCATATCCTTGATCCAGTTGAAAACCGAGGCTGTTTGATTCCTCACTCAACTTCTGAAGTTCTGCAAACAGGGGATTCATTGATTTCACAAAGATCACAACATTGTCCTTGAAGTCAAGGTTAGCAAACTTCCTCACCAACACGAGCACTTAAATTAATGGTTTTATGCAAACACTGAACAGTATAAGAGCCAGAACACATCCTTCAAAGATCACAGCATCATGAGCCATGTCATGGTTTGTAAACACAATGGCTCAGTGGTTAGCAATCTTGCCTCAAAGAAAAAGATCTGGTGCTCAGTTTGTGTAATTCCCAGTTTTTTCTGTTTTTCTGTTTCTGTTATCCAATCACCCAGGCCATGTGCAGCCTGATCTCACGCCAGTTCATGATGGCATTATGAAAAGTGAATTAATCTATGAGTTCCTGATCGCAAATCACGAAATTAATTTGTGATGGTATCACGAAAATTGTGGTGACATGGGGAGGGGGGTATGTGGGGGCTAAGGTTAGGGTTAGCGGAAGGGGTCAGGGTTAAAAATAGTAAAATAAAAAAACTGTGCTACGAAAATGTGAAACATTTTGTGATGGGATCACGAAAAACTGTCCATGCAAGCACTGAACAATGTAGGAGCCAGAAGACATTCCTGAGGATCACCCAAATTTATCTGGGAATAACTCAGTCAATTCAGTTAAATAGAAAGTGTCCACAGTGGCAGAGCATAAGAAATTAATCAATTTTTTGAAAGCATTGTGTAAATAAATAAAGGTGAATATATTTATGCTGAGGTTTATAGACAAGCTGTCGCAGTGGAGAGTTAGTTTTTAGATACTGTACTTCACAATATGACTGACACATACTGATGCTTTTAAAATTGTAAGTTCAGCAAGTTTCCATTACTGTATTGCATTCTGACAAAAACAAACATTTTCATTTATATGTGACTTATTTTTTGTTATTACAAAGTCAAGTAGGCTGAAACTGTGGCACGAAATTGTGAACATCAGCCAACTGGAAATGGAAGAGAACAACCAGCATCCAACAGTTATGTGTTGGGTACTGACTATACCCGCTGAGAAAATAAATAAATAAAGTGTTAAAGTAGCACCTAAAACATATCCAGAGATTGACATTTGGACACTGACCAAGTCAGACAAGATACTAATGACTGCCCTCTCACTGCTGTCTTGACTTTTAGCACGATCCGTCTCACTGCCCATGTGGGACTGAGTCTGAGTGACAAGCCACTGACATTTGCGATCTCTCACCCTCCAAGTGAGCAAGAAGGCTTCTATCAAAATGTGATTGTGGTGGATGGTCTGAATCATTAAGGGTGAATGTTAAATATCACACTGATGACATCATTAAGATACTGCCTGTTCGTAATTACGTGAGCATTCCTGCACTCTGTGTGGCCTGTTGTCCCATCCCCTTCTCACTGTTTAGTTTGATTAATTCTCAGTCAAAGGAACTGACAGGAACATTCTACAAACCTTTTTGTTTTGCACATTCAATATATATATATATATATATATATATACACACACTGCATTATCATTTATGGTAACAACATGAGCACCATTCTATATTATAATAACCAAGTGGCATATGTGTGTGTGTGTGTGTGTGTGTGTGTGTGTGTGTGTGTGTGTGTGTGTATGGCTTTGACCACACAAAAACCGGGTAGAGCTGACATTTGCTGTTTGGTATACTTACGTATTTTCGGTCAAGGATGAATGCGAAAATGGAAAAATGATAGGACAAATATTTTTTTGAGAAATCAGTAATTTTAGCTAACCAGTAAACAATGGACATTGTACTGCAATGCACCATGGGAGTTTGGGGTTTTGAAGTTTTAATTGTTGTTATTGTGGTTCATGTTAGTTTACCAGTGTTGTTAGTGTTATTGATTTATTGTGTTTTGTAGTTCAATTGGTTTGGTCACTTTAGTTAAGTGTTATGATGCTCTTTCTATGAATGAGTTAAGGCTCATGTTGGTACCATGAGTGAAATGTGTAGTGGTTTTAATGTCTTCAGCCACTACAGAACCTACAGAAGTTTTTTTCACATATCGGAATTAGGAGACTGACGAAAATGACAAACAGTACGACACTGGAGCTGAAACATCAATTGCCCCGTAAACAAAAAGACACACAGATGAAATCATAAACCTGAAGACTAATGAGAGGCAGGTGCATGACAAGAAAAACAGCAGTATTGAGACACAAGAGGAAATAAGGAACTCCAAGAAATAAACAATATGGACATCATGAGTTGAGTGGAAAAGTAAAACCTGATCAAAATGTATAACCTAAAACATGCGATACATAAACAGCCAAAAAACGATTATGGACACAAACCAATAACTAATCAAACTAACAGAAAACCATGGAAACCAAGCAAGCAGGTGCACGTACAGACAAGACACAAGACACACAGGTGAGGATGCAGATGTGAGACACAGAGGACAGACAAGATCAACACACAAAAGACCCTAATGGGCAGCGAGGCGCATGCACAGCACAACACAACAGTTACACACCAAACATAAAGGCATCTGATGGGACTTGAAGTTTATGGTATTTTGATTACAACAATAATTTCATGCACTTTTTGATGTTCAGACCAGATTTCCAAAGGCTGTAGGAATAATTTACATGTTTGACAACTGGAAGACCCATTTCTCAGTTGAAATCCCCATTAGGGTGGAAAATCGGCCCATGGGCAAGGTCCTTAATCCCTAAATTACTCCTAGTGTGCAGTTGAGCGCCTTGCTTGGCAGCACCATGACATCTGTGTGTGAATGAGAGGCATCACTGCAAAGTGCCTTGACCATGAAAGTTACATGTATAGGAGCTGAGGCCAGTTGGTGCTGGTGCTCATCTCTGGATTTTGTTGTGTCAAGCAGATGAGAGTCCAACCCACCACCCACTGGGCAGGACATGAGTCTGACGCAGGTTACTTCCCCAACAAAGGCAGCAGCCATTGACAGCTGGGAGGACTGAGACAATGTTGATTAAGTGTCTTGTCCAATAACAGACAGGTAGCACAAGCAGGATTCAAACCCTGGTCTAGGTTTTGGCAGGCCAGCTCTTCATCCACCCAGCTACCTGCTCAACAAGTAATAAAGGCTGGTCATTACTTCCTGACAGAGGATGCAGTTAAAGGCTTGGGTCACTATGGATTTTACAAGTTAACTCTCTGGGGCCGATGCCGTCATATACGACGGCTGAGGCCAAGCTTTACTAAATTATAAATAACTTTTTAATGATATGAGATAGAAACTTTTTATTTTTTGCTGAAAAGTTTCGAGCCGGCGTACACCATCTTTGTACTCCTCATAGAAGCTGTGTGATGACGTGCGCAATGTGAGTGTCCAATCGGAATTGGTTCACCATCACATGGTTTTCCAAAATCCAGTCGTAGGGCAGATTCACCTCACGTGACACACCAAAGATTGTTTTTAGGAGTGATGTGTTACTAGTTTTCCCATTTGAATAGCCCCTGGCTACTCCAATGTGCCCTGTGCCATTACGCACAGCGAAAGTGAAAGTGAGCAGACGGAGAGCCTCTCATACAATCTCATGTGCTCAAACACAGTGTGTGAGTATCAGGATTGCTCGACTAGTTTTCCTGTGAATGTTACTGGATAAGTCTGTGGCAAGCTCTCTCGCTCCGGCGTAAAGCACTGTTTACCATATCAATGGAGCGAGGGGGAGGGGCGGCTCCTCAAACTGAATGAGCCTCGAAGTGTGAATGTTGCTTTCAGAGCAGGACAGAACAAACACACAGTCAACTTCAGAGAAGTAGAAGTTTGTTGATGTGACCTTTGTGTAATAGCAGACAGAAATTGCTTTGAGATGAAGACAAACAAAACGCATAGACCATTTTGTATATATTGTACAAAATGTGCATTTGTGTTTATTGTTTGAACCTTTTTGTTGCACAGTCTTTCACACAAGAGCCCAAATTACCTTTATAAAGTGTCAAAACAGTTGCTTATTATAGTTTGCTGTGTGTTTTGAATAAATGTGTGTGGAAAATTATTTTTCCGCTTTACTTTTTCCTTTCTTATTGTAAACCTTTATTACACTTATTAAACACAACTATAGCATATATATTTTGAAAGTACATGTCCTGAAAAAAGAGACATAAAACTTGATTGTGGGATGCAGGGACAGCTGTTAACAGCAATAATAAAACATTTATGCCAGGCAAGTGAACTGTCCAAAAAATGCCCTCGGACCCCAGAGGGTTAAAGTCATTTGGGCATTACATGGAAACTCAACATCCCTCCCAAAACACTGTCCTCTGTAACACTGACACCAAACTGACCACAATGTCCAGAAATGTGGAGACAAACGGCAAACTAATAGGCACTGAATTATTCACCAACAACAGCAGTGATGCTGTTAAGGAAAGACCTATTTTCCTTCTGAAACCTTTGTAACTGTAAAAATGAGCCATGTTGCTGGACGCCCAGGAGAATCCATTTACATGTAATATTCTCTAACCTTCATCCTGTGCCGTGTTCACTGAAGGGTGTGCACACTGGTGGTGCTGTGTTTTCTCCTCTCTTTTCCAGTCCACTGCTCAAAGTGCTGTAGTGTTTGTGCATGAACCTTCCCATTCCTGTGGCACAAATTAATGCACATCGCCTGTCCAACAGCTACAGATCTCACAAGGGCACACACATTTATTTCACTTCTTCCTGCAGGGCCAAATGTACAGAGACGTATAATTTAGAGCTGTCGTCTCTGCTGCTATTTGCTGTTTTTCAAGCTAAACAATACAGCATTTCAAGCAGTCACCTGTACACTGCTCTCTGTGTGCGTAATGAATGTTTGCCTAACCAGGATGAAAAGCCCGTGACTATAAATCTCCAAAGTTGGGAATAAATTGTTGCAAACTTTGTCCTGCTCTGTGTCAGGCTTTGGGTATATATTGCTTTAATCTGTTATTGTAACTCATCAAACAGCAATACTTTAGTGCTGTTCTGCAGTTGTTCACTGCTATTTCTATAGCTGCAATTCAAAAAGAAACTGCTTGTAACACCTCTGGGAAAACATACGATTGCTGATGCATGGACAAACAGCACAATGGCTTCTTTGAGAAAGTCAGTTCTATGTGTAGAAACTTGCTCTGCATTGTTGTATTTTTGACTCCTCCCACTTGCTTCCCTCAGGATGTGAACTCAGTCTTTGGCATGGGAAGTAGACTCTCTAACCCAGGGGTGGGCAATCATGTGCCATGAAGGGCCAAGACACTGCAGGTTTCCATTGCTACCAATCACCTCAGCAGGTGATTTCATTACTGATCAGGTGTCTCAGCAGGTGATTTCATTAATGATCAAGTGTTTATGATCAGGGGAAAAGCTCATCAGCAATCTACCTGCTAAGGTGACTGGTCGCAAGGAATACCTGCAGTGTCTTGGCCCTTGTTGCCCACCCCCGCTGAACCAGAAGGCTAAACCCCAGGGCTGTTGGAGTGAGGTTTTACTGACTATTGCACAGCTACTTCTGCTGGCCTCTGTCTAATGTTTGTGTGTATCAGTTCTAACTCACCACTCTGCTGCTTGCAGTTGCTGGTCTGGATGCAACCTCCTCCACCCTAGTGCCGGGGTGGAGCTTACCCCAGGTGTCCCTGTCTGACACCTGGGGTAAGCTCCACCCCTGCTTACTTCCAAAGGCAAGATCCAATGTCTGCTTCCCCTCTACCAGTGTCCAAAGTATTCCAGAAAGGGCCAAGAGGGTGCAGGTTTTCTTTTCAACCACGAACTCCAGCAGGTGATTCCACTGATTCCCATCACTTTGAGCAGATGAGATGAGTTCATCAGTGAAATCATCTGCTTCAGTCAGTGGTTGCAAAGAAAACCTGCACCCTCTTGGCCCTTTCTGGGTTACTGGGACACCACTGTCCTACAATGTTGTGATGGGGACAGAAGCCAAAGACCGTTGTTACACTCTGTTCATATTCAGTCACTTGGAAATGTTTATGTGTACATTCCCTGACATATTTAAAGAAAATTGGCTGCAAAATTGATGATTTGTATTTAAAAAAAAAATCATATAATTCATTCAGCCAAATACTTATTGGCTCTGAAAATGGATGAGCTATGTATACAAATTACCATAATTCTTGACTGTTTAATTTCTATTCCATTGTGGTGGTGGCACAGAGGTAAAGTGACAAAAACTGTTACTGTTTACATACTTATGGACCTGACTGTATTCCAATGTAAAGTACATTTGGCAAAAGGTGGGTTAGATTGTGGACTAGCTGCCAATTTGTGAGTTGCACACCTCCAGTCAGTTTGGTTCTGTCACCTCTTTGGTTGGACACAAAAAGACCTAAAATGGAATTCAAGCCCACAACCTTCTCAGTATGAGGTGACAGTGGTAATCATGTCAGGTTTTGTACTGTTGGGTGGTTATGTTTTAGGTTACTGTCTTGTTTGGGTTGTTTTTGTGTTCTGTCTGTCTCTTGCTCTGTCTTTCTGCTTGGCTTTTCTCTGTCTTGCTTTTTTTGTCTCTCTCTCTTGGCTCTTGGTGGTGGGTGTCTCTCTCTGTCTGGCCACACCCCGGTTCTGGGAGTTTCTCCACACACCTGCTCTTGATTTGCAGTTAATCACCTGGGTGCTTTATAAGCCTCACAGTTTGCATTTGTCCCTCACCAGATCGATGTGCCGAGTGCTTCTTTCCAGCTCAGTTCTTGTATTTTTTGCCTTGCTTTGATTGCCTCATTGTGTCTTTTGACTACCTGCTTGTGTACCTCGACCACGCCTTTTGCCTCATTCTTCTGATACTGTTGCTCTGTCTTGACTGCCTCTCTGTGTACTGACTCCAGCCTAACTTAGTAAATGCTTTTAACTGAGCTGTGTACCTGCGTCCTGCATTTGCGTCCAGCCTGCTTTAACTGTCGACCCTGATAAACCACTGTGTCAAAACGTCAGCATGCCAGAACAAAAGACAGGTTGAGACACAAAACACAACAGTGACAGCTGTGTACTGGTGTTTTGCATCAGCACTCATTCAATCCCTCAAATTCAACTGCTTTCTCCAATTAAGGGTTGGGGGTGGCTGGAATCTATCCCAGCAGTCATAGGGCGTGAGGCGGGGTACACACTAGACAGGATGCCAGTCTGTCGCAGGGCCATATACAGACAAACAAACACATTCACACCCACACACACACACACCTATGGTCAACTTAAAGTTTCTGATCCACCTAACTTGCATGTCTTTGGATGTGGGAGGAAGCTGGAGCACCCAGAGGGAACGAACACAAACACGGGGAAAACATGCAAACTCCAAACAGGAAGGCCACATGTGGGAATCAATTCCATGACCTTCTTGCTGTACGGCAACAGTGCTAACCACTAAACCACTATGCTGTCCGTGTTGCATCATATGTTTTACAAATTCAGCATCAAGTTAGATTTTGCAGAAAATCTGTTGCTTGTTTTCTAGTTCAAGAAAGAAATATGTTGACTACACAAACAGAGGAAAAGTATTCTGTCATGATCCATTCTGTGGCCTTGTCTTTTTAAGTGTGTGGATTTAGTTTGAATGTTTTGGGCACACTGTTCCTTTATTTTAGACCTAAGATGTGATTGCATTCCTTTTTGGCATTTGTTCACTGTTGTTGCTGTACACGTGACTGTTGCGTTCATGATTTCTTCATGCGTGAAACTACATATTGAGTAGTTGTTCCTTGTTTTATTGGAGCAGTTTTCACTTGTGGTTGTTTCTCTCTCTCTCTGGTGGCCATTGGGGATTTTGCACTGTAACCTATCTGGTTCTTTTGTTGCACATCTATAGATCACACTGTTAATTGTGTCACTTTCCTTCTGTTTGTTTAATCACCTCGCAATATTTAAGTTCCTCACTTTGTCTCTGTCTCTGTTGGATTATTCTGTTTTTTGTTGTGCCTTCCATGTGATCTCCTGTGCTGGCTGTGTGTCCAGCATCTCCATGTTTTTACCTCCCATCATCATTAATACCAGGAATACATTTTTCAATTTTTGCACTTATTCTTTGTATGCTTTGACTGGCTGCATTCCTTATTGTTTGTCCCTGGGGGTGGTTCTATTTTGAACAAATTATGACACAGTTTGTCACTTTGGCAAAATCACCTTTGTGGCAGGAAAAGAAATAATAGCACTCAGAATAACTGCTGTGATATGGAAACAACAAATCACTGGTAAAATATACATTTGACAAAGATTTATTCATGTGTAAAATATGCACTTTTGATGTCAGTAGTGGAGAGCCAGAGAAGGTCTTTTTTGCTTTCCCCTGATGCTTTTTTGAAACATCAGAAACTGTTTTCATTCATGTTTTATCTTCCATTCATACAAAAATACACCACGCTTTGTAGAATGAGGCTATTTGTGCAAGCATTGTCAGATTCTTGCTGATTGGAGCATAAAAGAAACCATTTGTAATGCAACGTTGAGACCGTATGCATTGCCCTCTGGTGAGATGTGGCTTCATTCATTCTATAAAGCAAAAAAAAATTCAATATTTATTAAAAGGTAGTAAATAATAACCCATTTGTGTGTCACTGTATTCAATTATTAATGGCCAAGGTTCCAGTTGAGGTTGTTTTGATCATCACTCACTCACTCATCTTCAACCACTTACTCCAATTAAGGGTCACAGGGAGCTGGAACCCATCCCAGCTGTCATAAGGCGTGAGGCGGGGTACACCCTGGATAGGACAACAGTCTGTCTGCCACATATAGACAAACAAACACATTCAAACCCGCACACACACCTACGGACAATTTAACATTTCCAGTCCACCTAACCTGCGTGTCTTTGGATGTGGGAGGAAACCGAAGCATCCAGAGAGAACCCACGCAAACACAGGGAGAACATGCAAACTCCACACACGAAGGCCACGGATGGGAATAGATCCCATAACCTTCATGCTGTGAGGCAACAGTGTTAACCACTAATCCACCATGCTGCCCTACATGATGAGCATTTTCAATTAAAATGTTTGTAACCACAATCACCTCCTGATGTACTGACCACATCAGGGTTGAGCTTGTGAGAGGTGAACAGTATGCGTGTAGGTGGATGTGTCACCAGATTGTCCCTCAGGGGGCAACTGCTGCAGCAAATCTCAGTAGCCAAATCAGATTGAGTGGTCTTGGTGATGGATGGCCTCTGACATGATGTATAGCTGCTGCCTTCTTCCCACAGGCCTCTGTGGGTTTTGTGTCTGGGTAAGTGACCTCTACTTCCGCTGCAGCCTCACATGTCCCCAGAGCCCACGCCTACTGTCTGGGGGTAAATATGAACCACAATATCACATGCCAAATGCTGATTGATGGGGCTTGTTGAATGTAAGATTGGAACCAGGGTTCTTCCAGGTTTTTTCAGCCTTCCACTGAGGCAGAATCCTTGGCAGATATGGGATTCACCTTCCCTGCATTTCCCCTGTGAAAGACAGATGTCACAAAGTGTGAATGCAGTGCGGTGGGTTGTGCAAGGCATAATTCATTCTTAGTCTCACAGATATACATGGGTTCTCCATCTCACATATATGCAAATGCAAGAAAAAGTAAATATGGAAGTTTGAGGGAGAATATATTAATGTGAGATAATATCAGGGTGTAAGTGTATACACTCACTTGCTACTTCATTACGTACGCCTAAATTGCTCATGAAAGCAAATACTTAATCCGCCAATCTCGTGGCAGAATCTTTGTTCATTTCAGGATGTACAGTATGGATGAGAAGATTTCAAACCAACCAACAAAATGGAGAATAAAGGTGATCTCAGTGACTGAACATTGAGCATGGCACAGTTGCTGGTGCCACATGGGGTGGTTTGAATATTTCAGACAGACTGCTGATCTGCTGGGATGTTGACATGCAACCAACTCTATGGTCTACAGAGAACAGTTAAAAAAAAAAGAAAAAAGTCCATTGAGCAAAGTACCTTGTTGATGGCAGATGTTTGAGAAGAAGGCAGGAATAGTTTGCACTGATAGAAAGACAATAACTCCAATAATCACTGGAATCCACCTATTTTACAGCATGCATAGCATCCAGAAAGTATTCAGCACTTCACTTTTTCCACGGTTCCAAGGTTTTTTTTATTTTTATTTTTGCTAATCTATCTATCTATCTATCTATCTATCTATCTATCTATCTATCTATCTATCTATCTATCTATCTATCTATCTATCTATCTATCTATCTATCTATCTATCTATCTATCTATCTATCTATCTATCTATCTATCTATCTATCTATCTATCTATCTATCTATCTATCTATCTATCTATCTATCTATCTATCTATCTATCTATCTATCTATCTAGCATTCTTCTATAGAGAGAGCAGAACCTTCCAGAAGGACAATCAACTCTGCAGCAATCCACCAATCAGGCCTGTATGGTAGAGTGGTCAGATGGAAACCACTCCTTAGTAAAAGACACATGGCAGCTCACCTGGAGTTTTCCAAAAGGCACCTGAAGGGCTGAGAAACAAAATTCTCTGGTCTGATGAGACAAAGATTGAACTCTGTGGTGTGAATGTCAGGCATCATGTTTGGAGGAAACCAGGCACTATCCCCATGCTGTGGGGATGTTTTTCAGTGGCAAGAACTGGAAGACTAGTCAAGATTGAGTGAAAGACAAATGTTGCAATATACACAGACATCCTGGATGAAAACCTGCTCCAGAGCGCTCCAGACCTCAGACTGGGGCGACTGTTCATCTTTCAGCAGGGCAGTGACCCAATGCACACAGCCAAGATATCAAAGGAGTGTCAGGACAACTCTGTGAATGTCCTTGAGTGGCCCAGCCAGAGCCCAGACCTGAATGTGATTGAACATCTCTGGAGAGATCTGAAAATGTTTCTGCATCGACGCTCCCCATCCAACCTGATGGAGCTTAAAAGGTGCTGCAAAGAGGAATGGGCAAAACTGCCCAAAGATAGGTGTGCCAAGCTTGTGGCATCATATTCAAGAAGCCTTGAGACTGTAATTGCTGCCAAAGGTGCATCAACAAAGTATTAAGGAAAGGGTGTGAATACTTTTGTAGGAGTTGATTTCTTTTTTTTAAATAAATTTTCATCAAGGAGGAGGAGAGTGGTTCTGGAGCAGAGGCTGTGTGGGAGAAGTCTAGAGCAACCTTGGAGAAGGACTTTCGATCAGCACCAAGGTTCTTCTGACGGACCGTGAGGCACCTCAGGAGGGGAAAACGGGAAACCATCTAAGCTGTCTACAGTAAGGATGGGACTCTGTTGACCTCAACTGAGGATGTAATCCAGTGCTGGAAGGAACACTTTGAGGAACTCCTGCATCAGACCGGAGTGCCCTCTATAGTAGGGGCAGAGCTAGAAGCTGATGGAGGATTTTCATCAATTTCCCTGGTGAAAGTCACTGAAGTAGTCAAACAACTCCGCAGTGGCAAGGCCCCGGAGGTTGATGAGATCTGTCCAGAAATGCTGAAGGCTCTGGGTGTAGAAGGATTGTCTTGGATGAGATGTCTCTTCAACATTGCGTTGAGGTCTGGGACAGTGCCTAAGGAGTGGCAAACTGGGGTGGTGGTCCCCATATTTAAAAAGGGGGACCAGAGAGTGTGTGCCAACTACAGGGGCATCACACTACTCAGCCTCCCTGGTAAAGTCTACTCCAGGGTACTGGAAAGGAGGGTTTGGCCGATAGTCGAACCTCTGATTGAAGAGGAACAATGCGGGTTTCATCCTGGTCATGGAACAGCCGATCAGCTCTTTACTCTCACAAGGATACTGGAGGGTGCCCGGGAGTATGCCCACCTAGTCTCCATGTGTTTTGTGAACTTGGAGAAGGTGTATGATCAGGTACCTTGGGAGATACTCTGGGAGGTGCTGCAGGAGTATGGACTGAGGGGTCCCTTATCATGGACATCCAGTCTCTGTACTCGCAATGCGAGAGCTGTGTTCGGATGCTCGGCCTACACTGGACTCATTTGTGGTGTAGGCTGGCCTCCGCCAGGGCTGCGCCTTGTCACCAATCCTGTTTGTGATATTCATGGACAGGATATCGAGGCGTAGTCGGGGGGAGGAGGGTTTCCAGTTTGGTGGGCTCAGGGCCTCATCACTGCTTTTTGCAGATGATGTGGTCCTGTTGGCTTCATCGGCCAGTGACCTCCAACACTCACTGGATTGGTTTGCAACGAGTGTGAAGCGGCTGGGATGAGGATCAGCACCTCTAAATCTGAGGCCATGGTTCTCAGCAGGAAACCGATAGATTGCTTACTCCGGGTAGGGAATACAGCCTTGCACCAAGTGAAGGAGTTCAAGTACCACGGGGTCTTGTTCACGAGTGAGGGGACGATGGACTGTGAGATTGGCCGGAGAGTCGGCGCAGCAGGGGCAGTGCTGCATTCGCACTACCGCACTGTTGTGATGAAAAGGGAGCTAACCCAAAAGGCGAAGCTCTCGATCTACTGGTCAATCTGCGTTCCTACTTAGGGATGGGTATTGATAAGATTTTATCGATATTGATGCCATTATCGATTCAGCTTATTGATCCGATTCCTTATCGATTCCCTTATTGATACCTCTTGTGAATTTTCTGTGTACTAAAAGTAGGCTTTACAGGTTTTCTATGTCAACATTTTAAATTGGTCACTGGATCCTTGATCTCTGGACATAAATAAAATCTGTAGTTTTTGTCAAAAGCATTTCCTTTCAGACAAGACAGGAGTCCCAGTTAGTGACTTTAATCTGCATAAAAGTGACTGACGATTGACATATTCAGGGATGAAAGTGGTGAAAAACAAAAAAAGCTGAAACCCAAAAATACCCCAAGACACCCGCACGGAAATGTTTGAATTCTAGAAGCTCTGAAATGCAATCTGGGACTATTCTAGACAATAAACTGCAGTGAGTGCAGCATCCATTTTGGTGAGAAGAAAATCCCAACTTTCCTTATTCAAATTCATTCCAGTAGTATTCTACTTTTACTAGGATGCAGCAGTTTTCTAGCTTGGCAGATAATTCTGGAGGAAATCACTGAAGAAATTAACAAATTGAAAATATGGCTTAAACAAAACAAATTGTCATTAAACTTAAATAAAACAGGGATAAAGTGGAGGTCTAAGAGTCACTAGGTGTTCACAGGAAACAGTTATTTATTCCTATATCTATTTATTTATGTTAATTATTAGCTGGTTTTATCTTTTCTGTTGTGTTTTGTTTCATCAGGTTCTTTTTATCTCTTTCTCTAAAACTGTATTATAGCATTGTTATTATTATTATTGTTATATATTATATTATTATTATATTTATGTTGTTGTTGTTATTATTGGGCTCTTGCTTGCCTCTACTGGTGGTTGGCTCTCACTGCGGTATTGTATCACTTCCTGTTCCAGAGCACAGCGGTGTTTTGCTGTATCTGTTAGTTGTTTAATCTGCGCAGTTAGATTGATCTAGTTACCTAGATAACGATTTGCTTCACAGTGTAATCTTCACGTGCCTTAACTAAAGCACTCCCTCTGCTGAATCACCTCTAAATTATTTACACATTATTCACTTTGTGTGTTTTTAGGAATCCGCTAGCTTAGCGCAGCTACTAGCTCTTAGTCGGTTTAGCATGGTGACTTCTCCTGTCTCTCCCGCACTTTTCTGCTCTGGGTGTGAAATGTTTAGTTATTCCTCGGCCTCCTTTAGCAGTAATGGTACTTGTAATAAGTGTAGCTTATTCGTAGCTTTGGAGGCCAGGCTGGGCGAATTGGAGACTCGACTCCGCACCGTGGAAAATTCTACAGCTAGCCAGGCCCCTGTAGTCGCTGCAGACCAAGGTAGCTTAGCCGCCGTTAGTTTCCCTCTGGCAGATCCCGAGCAGCCAGGAAAGCAGGCGGACTGGGTGACTGTGAGGAGGAAGCGTAGTTCTAAACAGAAGCCTGTGTACACCACCAACCCATTCACATTTCTAACCGTTTTTCCCCACTCGACGACACACCCGCCGAGGACCAAACTCTGGTTATTGGCGACTCTGTTTTGAGAAATGTGAAGTTAGCGACACCAGCAACCATAGTCAATTATCTTCCGGGGGCCAGAGCAGGCGACATTGAAGGTCTCTTTCTTCTAAGTCCCTGTTAGTAAATGATATAATAATTGATCAACATATTGATTTATTCTGCCTTACAGAAACCTGGTTACAGCAGGATGAATATGTTAGTTTAAATGAGTCAACACCCCCGAGTCACACTAACTGCCAGAATGCTCATAGCACGGGCCGAGGCGGAGGATTAGCAGCAATCTTCCATTCCAGCTTATTAATTAATCAAAAACCCAGACAGAGCTTTAATTCATTTGAAAGCTTGACTCTTAGTCTTGTCCATCCAAATTGGAAGTCCCAAAAACCAGTTTTATTTGTTATTATCTATCGTCCACCTGGTCGTTACTGTGAGTTTCTCTGTGAATTTTCAGACCTTTTGTCTGACTTAGTGCTTAGCTCAGATAAGATAATTATAGTGGGCGATTTTAACATCCACACAGATGCTGAGAATGACAGCCTCAACACTGCATTTAATCTATTATTAGACTCAATTGGCTTTGCTCAAAATGTAAATGAGTCCACCCACCACTTTAATCATATCTTAGATCTTGTTCTGACTTATGGTATGGAAACTGAAGACTTAACAGTATTCCCTGAAAACTCCCTTCTGTCTGATCATTTCTTAATAACATTTACATTTACTCTGATGGACTACCCAGCAGTGGGGAATAAGTTTCATTACACTAGAAGTCTTTCAGAAAGCGCTGTAACTAGGTTTAAGGATATGATTCCTTCTTTATGTTCTCTAATGTCATATACCAACCCAGTGCAGAGTAGCTACCTAAACTCTGTAAGTGAGATAGAGTATCTCGTCAATAGTTTTACATCCTCATTGAAGACAACTTTGGATGCTGTAGCTCCTCTAAAAAAGAGAGCTTTAAATCAGAAGTGCCTGACTCCATGGTATAACTCACAAACTCGCAGCTTAAAGCAGATAACCCGTAAGTTGGAGAGGAAATGGCGTCTCACTAATTTAGAAGATCTCCACATAGCCTGGAAAAAGAGTCTGTTGCTCTATAAAAAAGCCCTCCCTAAAGCTAGGACATCTTACTACTCATCACTAATTGAAGAAAATAAGAACAACCCCAGGTTTCTTTTCAGCACTGTAGCCAGGCTGACAAAGAGTCAGAGCTCTATTGAGCTGAGTATTCCTTTAACTTTAACTAGTAATGACTTCATGACTTTCTTTGCTAATAAAAGTTTAACTATTAGAGAAAAAATTACTCATAACCATCCCAAAGACGTATCGTTATCTTTGGCTGCTTTCACTGATGCCGGTATTTGGTTAGACTCTTTCTCTCAGATTGTTCTGTCTGAGTTATTTTCATTAGTTACTTCATCCAAACCATCAACATGTCTATTAGACACCATTCCTACCAGGCTGCTCAAGGAAGCCCTACCATTATTTAATGCTTCGATCTTAAATATGACCAATCTATCTTTATTAGTTGGCTATGTACCACAGGCTTTTAAGGTGGCAGTAATTAAACCATTACTTAAAAAGCCATCACTTGACCCAGCTATCTTAGCTAATTATAGGCCAATCTCCAACCTTCCTTTTCTCTCAAAAATTCTTGAAAGGGTAGTTGTAAAACAGCTAACTGATCATCTGCAGAGGAATGGTCTATTTGAAGAGTTTCAGTTAGGTTTTAGAATTCATCATAGTACAGAAACAGCATTAGTGAAGGTTACAAATGATCTTCTTATGGCCACAGACAGTGGACTCATCTCTGTGCTTGTTCTGTTAGACCTCAGTGCTGCTTTTGATACTGTTGACCATAAAATCTTATTACAGAGATTAGAGCATGCCATAGGTATTAAAGGCACTGCGCTGTGGTGGTTTGAATCATATTTATCTAATAGATTACAATTTGTTCATGTAAATGGGGAATCTTCTTCACAGACTAAGGTTAATTATGGAGTTCCACAAGGTTCTGTGCTAGGACCAATTTTATTCACTTTATACGTTTCCCTTAGGCAGTATTATTAGACGGCATTGCTTAAATTTTCATTGTTACGCAGATGATACCCAGCTTTATCTATCCATGAAGCCAGAGGACACACACCAATTAGCTAAACTGCAGGATTGTCTTACAGACATAAAGACATGGATGACCTCTAATTTCCTGCTTTTAAACTCAGATAAAACTGAAGTTATTGTACTTGGCCCCACAAATCTTAGAAACATGGTGTCTAACCAGATCCTTACTCTGGATGGCATTACCCTGACCTCTAGTAATACTGTGAGAAATCTTTGAGTCATTTTTGATCAGGATATGTCATTCAATGCGCATATTAAACAAATATGTAGGACTGCTTTTTTGCATTTGCGCAATATCTCTAAAATTAGAAAGGTCTTGTCTCAGAGTGATGCTGAAAAACTAATTCATGCATTTATTTCCTCTAGGCTGGACTATTGTAATTCATTATTATCAGGTTGTCCTAAAAGATCCCTGAAAAGCCTTCAGTTAATTCAAAATGCTGCAGCTAGAGTGCTAACAGAGACTAGAAGGAGAGAGCATATCTCACCCATATTGGCCTCTCTTCATTGGTTTCCTGTTAATTCTAGAATAGAATTTAAAATTCTTCTTCTTACTTATAAGGTTTTGAATAATCAGGTCCCATCTTACCTTAGGGACCTCATAGTACCATATCACCCCAAAAGAGCGCTTCGCTCTCAGACTGCAGGCTTACTTGTAGTTCCTAGGGTTTGTAAGAGTAGAATGGGAGGCAGAGCCTTCAGCTTTCAGGCTCCTCTCCTGTGGAACCAGCTCCCAATTCAGATCAGGGAGACAGACACCCTCTCTACTTTTAAGATTAGGCTTAAAACGTTCCTTTTTGCTAAAGCTTATAGTTAGGGCTGGATCAGGTGACCCTGAACCATCCCTTAGTTATGCTGCTATAGACTTAGACTGCTGGGGGGTTCCCATGATGCACTGTGTGTTTCTTTCTCTTTTTGCTCTGTATGCACCACTCTGCATTTAATCATTAGTGATTGATCTCTGCTCCCCTCCACAGCATGTCTTTTTCCTGGTTCTCTCCCTCAGCCCCAACCAGTCCCAGCAGAAGACTGCCCCTCCCTGAGCCTTGTTCTGCTGGAGATTTCTTCCTGTTAAAAAGGGAGTTTTTCCTTCCCACTGTTGCCACGCGCTTGATTCGATAGCAATGCACAAACATTGCACTGGGGGCTATTGCTTTAACTTTGGCCTGCAAACCATTGAGAGCTGAGCTACTTTTCCCCACCTTTTGCACCAAATTAATCTGAGGAGTTGATCTGCCCTGCTGTTTAACTCTGTTTTTCTTCGTAAGGAAGACTATCAAATGGCTTCGCCAAAATCCGGTCCACAACATTCAAATTGTCTGCCATTATGTGCAGCTTGCTACCTAGCTAGCTCGCTAGCTGGGACTGGCGCGAGGCTAGTGTGAAGTTTGTCCACCTGTGAGTGCTTTGTGACGGTGGAGGAGCTCAGTAGCACCCGCTGCTCGGTAGGGACAGAAATTGCGATAGAAGTCAGAAAAAGTGATAGAAGTCAGTCTCCAAACACAAGCAGCTACAAAAAAAAAACAAAAAAACACCAGAAATAGAACCTCGATTTGTGGCTAGTCGTTTTTAACAAAGAAAATACCAATAAGAGGATTAGGAAAGTCTCCGGTTTAACTCAGAACAGAATGAAAATGCTCCCATGGATGTTTACAACAAAAGATCGCTGATTCGCTCATTTCGCTGTCAATCAAAAACGGATTCAGCCTCAGACAGATCATCCAATCATCATGCAGAAGCTGAGCGTCCAAGCCAGCCGAGGCCAGCCCACTGCCTCATAGACCCCCAGACACGCTGAGCGTCCGATGGGTGGGACAAAGGCCAGCATTTATCCAATGACTCGTCTCGTTTCACTGCATGCTTTGTGTCTCTATTGAAGTATGTGGACGCCCAGCGTCCACACTGTTTAAAGCACTGTGAAGCTGTGGGTTTGAGTGAGAGGAAAGCCGCGTCGTTACCAGTGATAAGAAGCTGATTCTGAACGAAGGTTGAGCGCATTGTAGCGCATATTTAGTCAATGACATGTACACACAACAGTATATATTTGATCACTTATACTTATTTTCTGACATTTTAGGGGAAGCTGAGCTTCCCTTGCAGTCTTAGAGCAATCGCCTCTGACTTTAAAACACCTAAAGCACTTTACACTAAATGAAGGGAGCATTTCGCAAATAATGACAACAAAAATTGTAATATTGGACATGCAAACCTACCTTTGTCTTGTTATTTTTTCTCATCTTCCAACTTCTTTTTTCTTTTCTCCGCTCCAGAGGGATAATTTCTTTTCTGAGACATGACTTGCACTCATTTCCTTCCTCACAATTAGTCATCGACCACCTGACCCAAGCGGTGTATCTAAATTTGCCCAACGGTGGCAGCAGCCAACAGGAGGCATCAATTAACCTAGTATTGGTATTTTGTCAAAATGAGTTTATTTTTTTTTTCGGGTGTAATACAATTTCGTTTAAATTATTCAGTATTATTTTAATTTCATGTATATATTTACTTTTTTATCACAACGTCTCTGTGCTCTCGGGGCCCCCTGGTGGCGTGGAGGCCCTAAGCGACCGTGTAGTTGGCGTATGCCTTGGGCCGGCTCTGCTGAAATGACACTGGAACAAGGAAAATTGCTCTTCCGATTTTTTTTCTTGGACACTCTTCAGCTCTCTTCTTCCACTCTTCCTCACTCCCTAAGGGCCCGGTCACACGGCACATGATGAAAGCTGAATGAAGAAAAACAGTCACAAAGTCACAAATTGTCAAGAAAAGGTGGACAAATGATCCTGCAGTCTTCCTGTCACCGAAAAGCCTGCGAATCAAGAGCGCAAAAAGGAATGTAACAATACTGAAAAAAATGAAAGAAAAATGAAGTGAATGTCAACCTTGATGCTTTAAATGAAGTCAAAACATTCATGATAATGTGACTGACAGCGAGTATGAGACCGAGCACAGCCAGCCTTGTGATGGTTGTCTTGACAATAATATGTGTAAACACGCAGGCCAGCCGCAAACAGCTGCAGCGTGCGTAAATAGTTAAAGTAGTTGCTAAAACCTTCTTGCTGCTATTGTTTCTGTATGAAAACATTGCTTTTCGTCCCACACATGGACAAGTTATCAGCGACACAAGGATGTTAAGTGCTTTTATTACTGTTCCATTCAGATATTGTCAGCATTAGTGAAAGACGTCAGACTTTGGAGGTTGGACTACAGTCAAACGCAACACTGATGTTACGGGAACTACACAAATGACGAGGAACCATCAAGACAGAAAGCAAACCAAAATACAGATGAATTGTGGTTGTCGTTGGGATTTGTTCACATTTTTTTAACAGTTTGAAAATTCTGACAAAGCACCAGCCACAGGAACAAAGCTGGACAACGGTTAAACGATGTCAGTGTAAGTCCACATTTCTTGTTTCGTTTTGGCTAAGGTCAGAGCTCCCCACTGCAGCTTCAGCAATGGAAGCTTTGAACATTGCCCATTCTGGTTCAATACCCCCAACCTCCACAGGGATGCTAGAAAAGCACAGCCGGAGGTGTGAGTTGAAGATCTGTCGGACAGTGGGCTCCTCCAGACATTCCTGGTTCACCCGCACTATCCGTTTGGGCTTACCAGGTCTGTCCAAAGTCCTCCCTCAACCTCTGATCCAACTCACCACTGGACGGTGATCAGTTGACAGCTCTGCCCCTCTTTTCACCCGAGTGTCCAGAACATGCATCCTTAGATCAGTTGATACAATCACAAAATCAATCATCGATCTTCGGTCTAGGGAGCTCTGGTACCATGTACACTTATGAGAGGCCATTCCTCTCCGGGAACTATCACCTTATCATGGTGGAGAGGTTTGTGTGCTGCTATGAACCTGAGAGCTGTGTTTTCTGGAGCCTTTGTGCTCCTGGTAGGGTCTCCCATGGCAAACTGCTCTCAGGCAAGAGGTCAGACTAAGAATGGTTCACAAGACACCATGACAAAACGAAATGTGACCCGGCCCGGAGGAAGCCCGGGGCCCCCATCTGAAGCCAGGCCTGAATGTAGGGCCCATTAGCGAGCGCCTGGTGGCTGGGCTTGCCACGGAGCACAGTTGGGCACATCCCAAAAAGGCAACATGGACCTTCCATCTCCACCGTGTGGGCTCACCACCCACAGGGGGAACCGCTGGTGTCGGGTGTCCCATGGGTGGCAGAGAAAGTTGAGGGCCTCGGTGGACCAGACCCAGGTGGCAGGGGCTCGCTCTAGGGGTGTGGAAGGTCACATCGCTGTGGGGGAAAGAGCCAGAGCTTGTGCAGGAGGTGGAGCAATACCAGTTAGCACTGGTGGGCCTCGCCTCCACGCACAGACCCGGCTCCAGAACCACGCTCCTTGAAGCAGTAAACTTGAATATTTTGAAGGTCCACTGCAACAAACATATTTCATAGAATGTTTTCCAGTTATATTGCTGATGCTTGTAAAATGTGTTAATGTACAAATAATGAAAATCAATCTCAGTATTTCATTTATGAAAAAGAGCACCTTTAAACTCTCTGGCATTTTTACCTTACTTCGGTCTTCATTTAAGAAGACCCATGTGTGAGCAGTAATCAGACCCTTGTAAAGTGTGAAGAAGTTCCTTCTGTGGTCCAGCTTGTCCTTACATGACCTCATATTGTATCCAAACCTTTAATATGCTGTTCTGTGCAATATGGGAGTCAAATACAATTTCTCAGTATGCCAACAAGCAATTTTATGATTCTTACTTTTGTTGCCATGCACTGCAGTGCGGATCACACCAATAAATAATGGGTCACTGAACTTCCATAACAGAGGGAACTGCCAGGCGCTGACACAATACATTTTCCACTGCTAAAGCTACTGTGGTAAATACACACACTGAGAAATTAGATTTGGCAGGTCATTCAACTCCTCCCTCAGGGATCTGCAAGTATCTGACTGCAATGTTTTCATTTTTCCCCCTCTAAATAAACAGTTCGCCTCAAATGCTCTAGGTGTTCACAGATTTAAGCAATTTCTTCAACCTTGACTCTTCTAAAGAACTCACAGCAACAGACAATAATAAAATACAAAAACCTAACCAGCTACACCAAATGTGTTTACAGATAGCCAGTGTTAACTTTAATACTTAACCTGTGACTGCTTCTGAATCAGTACTGCAACAAAAAGAACTACGTAGAAGCACTCAGAGAGTGCAAACCTCCGCCAAGGCCATGGGGTCACTGACGCCATAACATCTACACGCCGTGGAATCATTGAACCTAAAAAAGTCTAACAATGATGTTTGCTAGTAAAAAGGTTTCATCTGCTGTGACTGGATAGCATGTATCCTTAGCGCTTGCACCTTTCCCAGAAGCTACTGTCATCTGAGCGCTGATATTGATATTGCATGTGCTTATAGACAAAAACAAATAAGAGACAAAATTCAATTTATTATTCAACTAAACTGCAAATATATGAATTTTTTTAACATTTATGAAACACTTCTCTAAATAAATAACAGTAAATTCTGAAATAGAACTATTTTTTAAGTGTTGCATGTGCTACACAAGACCATAGGGTCACTGACCCTAAAGAGATTCCCTCCTTGGCACAGTGATCTATTCAACAATTCAGTGTTACAACCAAAACTACGATACATACACTTTTCTTTCCTTTATATTTGACATCCTTGACCATGAAAACATACCACTAGAACTTGGAATCACTTTTATGTCTTTATTAGTTCAAAAGTTATTGTATAAAAACAATTTTTGGGTAATGGCGGTTTTCTTCTGGATCTAGCTCCATAACATTTGAAGCTACATCAAATCTGATGACACCTTACTGAATCAGTACAGATTCAGCTACAATTTGGTGTTAGTTCATTTGTCTCTAGCTTCATTTGTCACCTCAC
Source organism: Thalassophryne amazonica (assembly GCF_902500255.1). Classification (NCBI taxonomy): domain Eukaryota; kingdom Metazoa; phylum Chordata; class Actinopteri; order Batrachoidiformes; family Batrachoididae; genus Thalassophryne; species Thalassophryne amazonica. Next base: position 92,773,343 of record NC_047111.1, read on the forward strand.
ACTGACACATTTTCTATTTTCCCTATATTTTTGCATATTCTGGATCACCAAATCCGGAATCCGGATCCGATCATCACCAAACTTTGTTGTTTGATAGAACATTTGACTATGTTAAAACCTAATTTTTTTCAAGCCTTTCTGCCCTGTTTTTGTGGAGTTAGAAACTAGAATGTCAAAATTCCCCCTATCCCGCAATGGTGAAGAATCCTTTAAAAGATTCCTGGATCTGGATCGTGATCCGGATCACCACTAAAATTTAATCACTTGTTTCTCTTGTCATTTCCAACCACTCCACAAAATTTCATCAAAATCTGTTCAAAATGTTTTGAGTTATCCTGCTGACAGACAGACAGACAGACAGACAAACAAACTTGACCAAAAACATAACCTCCTTGGCGGAGGTAATAAACCAGTTTGCCGAGTGCAGAAAGCATCATCCACCGTCTTGATGGTGGACACAACGATGGTTTACGTAGATTGTGCAAACTTGTTTGGGGTGTGTTCAAGTGCACATTGCCATTTCAGCTGTGTGAAATATCCATGCAAAGCTGGGTGCCATGTTGCAAAAGTTTTAGATTTTTTCTGATCATTAATTCTGGGAATGTTATAGTAGGGTTGCCACCCATCCCTTAAAATACAGAATTGTCCTTTATTTAACAACTAATTGTTGTGTCCTATTTTGAATGAGTACGGGATGTAAATTGTTCCGTATTTTCATAAATGTCCTACACACACTCACGCTCATCAAACTGAATAATGAACAAAATAAAACACAAGAAATATTAAGGGCTACCAATATCATCTCTGTACGTCACGTTGACACGAGGTACAGCAGATAGACCTCAGATTTTCACATCTGCATCTCTGTGTGCCCATCTTTCTGGTCCTGCCATGGGCTGCCTGGTTGCCTGGCATTCTACACCTGAAACTCCACCACATTTAAAGAAGCAAAAACGTGTGCAAATGCGCAGACGTGAGTGGGAAGAGTCAAACCCCTGGCTTGACAGTGTTAGTGGCAATGGGTACAAGGCAAACTGTAGGCAAACAAGTATTTTTATTTTCTATTTCCTCTTAAAGTAAAAATGTCACTTTAAAGATTAAAATTATTGGTCTGTTTCCTTAATATTTATGTTTATTATTGCACACTTCAGTGACTGCACCGTAACAGTTAGTAAAGCACTTAAAGCTTTAAGTATGACTATAAATTCTTTTTTCAAAATTAAATATCCTTGGGTGGCTCCCTATGTTGTACTCTCACCATTAGATCAACCAGTCAGAGTGGCACAAGTCCATCCCTTTAAAGTGGAGTGCGCCAGTTGCACAGTGGCATAACAGTGAGAAAGCTGGAACAAGTGAAATGGTTTCTGACAAATTAATCATTTTGCAACAGTCTGTCAGTGTACACAGTGGACAGTCATAGCCAAAGCTCCATGAGGTGAAGCAGTGCAGCAGCAAGGTGAGGCTTTGCATTTTTCCCATGAGTAAGTCCTATACAGGGCCTGAGGACCTGAAGCTCATCAGATACAGTCATGTGGCCGCGATATGTGCAGACTAGCAGAGTGCACATCCATTATGAACATGCTTATTTAAGGCTTCAACACTAAAATGTTTGATGGCATTTATTTTCAAACTTATCCAAAGTTGTAGAAGAGGGATCTTCAGCTCTATAATAAAGACTCAGGAGACAAGAAAAAGTTAAAGATTTTAAGACAGTTCGAACAGTCTTTGGTGGAGGTCCCTGTTATGATGGCTCAGGGGTGCGTACATGTCAACTCCTGCCATTGGAAGAAGATAGAGGTGGAGACTACCCCCAGAAATCAGACAGACAGCAACTAGTGGTGGTGAGGTGGAGGAGGTAGCATTCAGGTCAGCAACTGCAAGCAGCAGAGAAGAACTGACGTTTTTAAGGGCCCCTTCACACATAGTGTGAATGTGGTCGATTTGTGTACAACTCCAGGGCAACACATCGCGGTAGAGTCATATGAGCGCACCACTAAACATTGCGCTGATGGGCAGGTGTGCATGATGCCGGCTCGACGGTTCATGCACATGTCGATGTCTGTCGAGCAGGAACACAGTCTGAGCTGCTGCAGCTACTCGCATTGTTTTTCATGGGATGAGCTACACCACATTGTTTCTGCTGGTGTGGAGTAAAATGAAATAAAAAACAGTTGTATAACTAGTGAATATCACTGGGTTGATAGTAATAATACATAAAGGGGGAACACAATACAGAACCCTGTGGTTAAACAACCCTGGTTTAAAAAAAAAAAACACGTGATTTGACCCCATGCGTCCTGATTACCAGATGGAAACTTTACCACTACACTACAATCACTGTCCCATAACAGGAGTATAAAATGGCTAAAATTAACAAGCAGACAAACATATTTTCTAAAAAAAAAGAAGAAAAGCACTGTGATAACTGTGATTTCTGCTTTTATGTGACTGAAAGTGACGTATTTCTCGAATTGTTGGCCTGTCATATGGTCCTGCTGCGCCCTGCCACTGTCCTGTCAGACAGATGTGACGTTCAGATCGCCTGCTGCATGCCCACATAAACTGATGGTCCGGTCCAGCTGGAACAGCCTGTCAATGTCCACGCTCTCCAGCTCGTTGCAGAAGCAATTTATGTTTTTAGATTTTTCGATGTGAGTACAGCAAGCGCACACACGCGCGTGTCCGTCAAACCATGGTGTGTGTTCTGCAGCTCTGATGTCCAGGACGAGAGATTTCAACAGCTGCCACACCCCCGTCCATTCAGAGCACAGACAAAGGTGTCACTCTGTGATCAGATGAGAGGTGTCTTGCCTGCGGGGGGCACAAACCACACACATGCATATGTTGGGGGGAGGGGGGGAGCGCGCGACACACACACACTTGTTGTGGAGGGAGCCGACGGCATGCCACATTTTGGGAACTCCACAGTCCTGTGGAACTTAGACACATTTCACTGCCAGCACAACAGTGGTTGTCTGCAGACTGTTGTAGTTCCAAGAGTGCGACTAGCCACCCATTTTCTAAGTGCCAAACGAGAGGTGTTAGATGTTCGTGCGTGTCAGCTGGAATTTGGCTGACACCTGCCATGAGAGGGTTCGATGGATTTGCACAGCGCACACTCTGTCTTTCATCCGCTGGTGTGTGCAAATAATTCTAGCAACAGGTGTATGAGGCGTGCACACTTCGACCAAGCTTCACACTATGTGTGAAGGGGCCCTTAATAACCTGCCTCTTTCCTATTAGTCATGAGTTGATGACTAAAATGGGGACCAGCTACTTCTAATTAGACATGACAGCTGTTACTGATTAGATTAATCTGTATGAAAACTTTGAAATCTGAGTCTTCTTGGCATAACTTATGCTATGCAATATTACTTTGTCAATTGCTCATGAAAAAAAGATGACTTAAAATGTACATTTATTTTTGACGATGATGAGAATTTTTTCATGTTCAAGAAACTGATTTCTTTCTCTTCAAATGACCAGTCATCAATCTTGCATTTTTGCATCGCCCCACCACCCATCTGTGAGTTCATGTACAAGAGCTCGACTACAGGTGTCCTATTTGCCCAATTTTCAGCTATTTGTGGAAAAAAAAGAAATTTTGACACCATTGTTCAAGGTGAGGGCAGCACGGTGGCTTAGTGGTTAGCTCTGTTGCCTCACAGCGTGAAGGTCGTGGGTTCAATTCCCGTGGCCTTTCTGCATGTTCTCCCCGTGTTTGTGTGGGTTTCCTCCGGGTGCTCCGGTTTCCTCTCACGTCCAAAGACATGCGGGTTAGGTGGATTGGAATCTGAAAAATTGTCCTTAGGTGTGTGTGTGGGTGTGTCTGTGTTTGTTTGTCTGTTTGTGGCCCTGCGACAGACTGGCGTCCTGTCCTGGGTGTACCCCACCTCGCTCCCTATGACTGCTGGGATAGGCTCCAGCCCCCTGGGACCCTTAATTGGACTAAGCGGTAGAAGATGAATGAATAAATGTTCAAGGTGAGTGGAAAACTCTGAAGCTTGATTACTAACAATGATTTAATAAAAGATCAGTAAAAGAAAACGTGTGTCTTTCAGATGCCCCCAATGTTCAGATTCTCTACAGTGGATCCAGCACAGTTCCACATTTGGATTTGGCACAAGTTTCATGTAGAATCAGCTCAATAACATACATAAATAAAATATTAACAGAAATCATAGTGCATACCACCCATAAGGTTGTAAACAAATGACCTCACCATATAATACTTTGTGGGAATGGACCTCGGCACACACACACACACACACACACACACACACACACACACACACACACACACACACACACACACACACACACACACACACACACACACACACACACACATTCTTGTACATGCGCCATAGTGAGGACCGGGTAAATAGACCAGCAAAGTGAGGACCACCCTTTCTGAACAACCTAGAAAGGAAAAAACTATATCACTGGACACTAGATGGCACCCTGCACCATTACACCCCTTTTAACTACAGAAGCACACAAGAACTAAAAAAAAGTTTTTAACCAACAGACTGAGGACCGGGCACTGACTTTTGAGTTTTATCATTTATGAGTATTTTTATGGCAAAACTATAATAAAAAAAATATCTGGGTACATTAAGATGTGTTATAGACCTTTTCTCTAAATATTTTGGTGATATATGTATACTAATAATACAAGAAATACAGCAGTAAATATAAGTAAAACAATTAGCAAAAAAAAAAAAAAAAACAAGCCAAATTTAAGCATCTTAGCTTTATTATTTTATCATAATTAAATCATCTTATGATGACAACAATACAAAAGATATAATGAAAACAATATATTAACCCCCTGGTAACTGGGGGAACATTTATTTATTATTAAACATATTTCTGCAGGTGTTGAAACTGATGACCTGAAATTGTCTCAGGGATCGTGAATTGAGTCACATTTTGGAACCCCACCATTGCTTTTATCGTGGTGTGTAAAGGGACTGCAGGATAATAATAATAATAATAAAAAAAACTTTTTACCAAAGGGACCATTGCTGCTCCCCATATAAAATGGTCATAAAATCAACATGGAATACACACACACACACACTCACATTATGCATTCCCTTCTAGTTTTCAATTGCATCATTCACTGGTGTTCCTGATGAGTTAAAATGCTTTAAAAAGGGAAAACATCATAAGGCACAAAATGTGACATTTGCTTCTTCTAACTCTGTGATAGGGTTTCTGATTGTTATTGCGCTCATGTTTCAGTGGCTTTAGCCTTCATTCAACCTTATCCTAGAGCCGATGGCATTGCTGGATTATAACATCATGTTCCCAGTCTTTCCATGTTATTCGTTTTTGTCCACAGTCGCTCCCGTGGCAACTGTGTCAGAAGAAAGAGAGAAGGAGCCACTCATTGAACGCATGCTGCGATTAATGCTGAGCTGCTGCTCTGCTGCATGCAGAATGAGACAGCATTCTACCGAATGTCTACAGATGTTAGAGTGTCTGTTTAGGGTTTCAGTTTAATGCCTTCAATCACTATTAATGAATAATTTATTCATGCAACAACTATGAAGCATGGAGACTATTTTTGTCCAGACAAATGGCAATGTGAAGATTTGCCAACTGACATTTGCTGTATTAACAATTCGAATTTCTGTTTCTGTGTTCATTCTGTGCAGCAACAGATGTCAGTATTAACGCAAATGGAGCAATTAGCCTGCTTGAGCTGCTAAACATAATATTAAAAAAATGCATGCAAATGTGGGAATTACAGTTTATTTACATAATGATAAATAATTCTATTAAATTGATTTATTTATTATTCTTTTCTTTATTTTATTTTGTTTTTGTATTTTTAAGTACATGCAGTGGTGGCCTTGGTGCCAACCAGACCTAGACACTGGAAATGAAAAACAACTGAAAACCAAGATTATTTCAAGGTACATCTAACTCTTTCTTTTGAATCACCATAAATAAGTTTGGATGGAAACCCATGGATCAATGGTAAATGTTGATGTTGTTTGAATTACTGACATGCAATTACATTATAGTTAAATGCATTATATGATATAGGAAATTTAATATTGCAATTCTAATATTCTAAAATACAATTTTAAAACAAGACGTACACTCTGCTTAACAACAAAAATATCAATATCCTCTCTCTCCCACAGAACCCATTCACTGCATGCCAAGCAGTTGTGTTGCCAGGTAAATAAGCATCTGCATCTTCAAATACAAGCCCAATATTATTATTGCCTCAAGGTTAACGTTAAGAACATACTAAACTGAAGCATCTGTGGGTGGGAAAATGACACTGCAGGATTAGTATCAATAATATGAGACTGTGAGCAGACAACGTCGGTTAAGTGAGGTCATACCCCCCCAAGAAAAACAACAACAAAAAAAACAATTAAAAATTCCTTTGTCCCTCAGGCCATCAGACTGTACAACTCCTCACTCAGGGGGAGGAGGAGTAACAGGAAGACAGAGGTCCGGAATGAGAATGAGAGGAACAGTAGTAGCCAGTAAACCAGTATTGATCAGTATGTCTGGTATTTATATTGTGTATTTGTATTTACCAGTCACGTGCGGTGAGGCTGATGGCTGGTGAGGCTCTGATTTTATCACAATCAAATTTACAAACATATGAACCCCACAGAGTAGTTTATTCACCGCTTGATTGACAGCAGTTAATGGGTTATGCGTAAAATCTCATTTCAACATTCTTTACACATACAAACTGTAGCACACAAAAAAACACTTAATTAAAAAACCCTTTTATTATGGTCTTACCTTTACTTATAAATGAAGTCCACATGCAATGCAAATTATTGTTTGGGTTAATAGGGTTCTAAAAAGGAATAGTTTGCACCATCTGTCATCCTTAGTTATCATGTTACAGGGTAACATATGACACATGTCCAAGAATTCAATGGATGTTGACCTTGTTTGACCTTTACTTTGGAGACAAAGCATTCAACACAGTCAAAACTATTCCATTTATTGATCCTTTTATTTCAACTAATAATTTGCATCATTTTTTGCTGAACTGTACAAACTGAAATTGACCTTTGTCACCACTTATGTTGTTTTTACCCCATAACTCCAGAACATTTCATCATAGATAGTCCAAACTATACCTTTTTGAATTTGTTATGACAAATAATGTGATGTAGTTTTCAACATGATTGGAGCATTTTTAAAGTTTGACCTCTGTGTAATTCTTCATTGACCCCTACCTGGCTACAGCTACCACCCTGGGATGGCTATCATACATTTTTGTATAGGCCATGATACACTGAGGCTGGATTCTAAGTGTCATTTTTTTCCCCTTAAGTGGTACAGATTAGGTCAAAATTAATGAGTGGTTCATGGACTATGTCTTTAAAGCAGACACACTAACTGTCGATTTACACTACGGGAGCTCATCTCGACAGAACACTGGCCTGATTTTTGCAGACACACCGGCAGCAACTAACATGTATGATTTTAGGGTTTACAAACATTTTTGACCGTTAACCGTTACTCACTTATCAGCAAAAAAAAAGTGTTAGGGGATTGAAAGTTAGCAGAACTAAATTTAGTGGAAACTAATTGGTCCACTGATGGTTTTCAAAGTTAGCTGAAAAGCTAATCCGCAAACAAAAAAGTTAGCTAATTAGTGGTTAGCGGATTAGCGGAACTGTGTCCATCACTGTACAACCCCTGGCAATAATTATGGAATCACCAGCCTCGGAGGATGCTCATTCAGTCGTTTAATTTTGTAGAAAAAAAGCAGATCATAGACATGACACAAAACTAAAGTCATTTCAAATGGCAACTTTCTGGCTTTAAGAAACACTATAAGAAATCAGGAAAAAAAATAATGGCAGTCAGTAACGGTTACTTTTTTAGACCAAGCAGAGGAAAAAAATATGGAATCACTCAATTCTGAGGAAAAAAATTATGGAATCACCCTGTAAATTTTCATCCCCAAAACTAACACCTGCATCAAATCAGATCTGCTCGTTAGTCTGCATCTAAAAAGGAGTGATCACACCTTGGAGAGCTGTTGCACCAAGTGGAATGACATGAATCATGGCTCCAACACGAGAGATGTCAATTGAAACAAAGGAGAGGATTATCCAACTCTTAAAAGAGGGTAAATCATCACGCAATGTTGCAAACCAAGGAAGACATCAAAGCATCAAGAAGAAAACTTAAAGCAATATGTCTCAAAAATCGAAAATGCACAACAAAACAAATGAGGAACGAATGGGAGGAAACTGGAGTCAACGTCTGTGACCGAACTGTAAGAAACCGCCTAAAGGAAATGGGATTTACATACAGAAAAGCTAAATGAAAACCATCATTAACACCTAAACAGAAAAAAACAAGGTTAGAATGGGCTAAGGAAAAGCAATTGTGGACTGTGGATGACTGGATGAAAGTCATATTCAGTGATGAATTTCGAATCTGCATTTGGCAAGGTGATGATGCTGGAACTTTTGTTTGGTGCCGTTCCAATGAGATTTATAAAGATGACTGCCTGAAGAGAACTTGTAAATTTCCACAGTCATTGATGATATGGGGCTGCATGTCAGGTAAAGGCACTGGGGAGATGGCTGTCATTACATAATCAATAAATGCACAAATTTACGTTGATATTTTGGACACTTTTCTTATCCCATCAACTGAAAGGATGTTTGGGGATGATGAAATCATTTTTCAAGATGATAATGCATCTTGCCATAGAGCAAAAACTGTGAAAACATTCCTTGCAAAAAGACACATAGGGTCAATGTCATGGCCTGCAAACAGTCCAGATCTTAATCCAATTGAAAATCTTTGGTGGAAGTTGAAGAAAATGGTCCATGACAAGGCTCCAACCTGCAAAGCTGATCTGGCAACAGCAATCAGAGAAAGCTGGAGCCAGATGAAGAGTACTGTTTGTCACTCATTAAGTCCATGCCTCAGAGACTGCAAGCTGTTATAAAAGCCAGAGGTGGTGCAACAAAATACTAGTGATGTGTTGGAGCGTTCTTTTGTTTTTCATGATTCCATAATTTTTTCCTCAGAATTGAGTGATTCCATATTTTTTCCATCTGCTTGGTCTAAAAAAGTAACCGTTACTGACTGCCACAATTTTTTTTTCCTGATTTCTTATAGTGTTTCTTAAAGCCAGAAAGTTGCCATTTGAAATTACTTTAGTTTTGTGTCATGTCTGTGATCTGCTTTTTTTCTACAAAATTAAACAACTGAATGAACATCCTCTGAGGCTGGTGATTCCATAATTTTTGCCAGGGGTTGTATGTATGTTTGTATGTTCATCTGAAGGGTGACATAATTCTACCTGAAATTGTTGCAAATGAGTTACTAAAATTTTGTTGTACCTCACTAAGCCTTATTTGGATTATGAGGTTATTTTATTTTGTCCATCAGCCACAGAAATATCAGATCATACTGGGGTGATGATGTCATGTAAAATTGACCAGTCACAGCTTGCGATAACCCTTCCTTTCATTTTGCAAAAAGAAAGCCAATGATAAAGTAACTCCCTTCAGCTTCTTCCTTGCTTCACTACAACAGCTGATCCGAGGTGGAACTACATGTGGATTTGGACACGTTTTAGGGCAGGTACCCTTCGTGACGCAACTCTACATTACTCCTCACAAGTTCTCAAATGCAGCGCCGCCGTTCGGCATAAGCAGACTACGCAGCCTGCGTGGGGCACCAACCATGTTGCACTAGTTTGCAGAGCCTCCAATTGACTGAAAAATGTGTTGAAATTATTACATTATTACATTTCAAAATCAATATGAATTATTTATGAATAGGCCCATCGTTTTTGTCTTTAAACATTGTGTAGGCCCCTATCCCATTACTTAACTGGGGCAAATTAACAGTTTTTTTTGCCTAATATAAAGCTCCCATGCACCCCCGCCCCGATTCCCTGAAATGGTACAGCCCTGTTTGCGTCTTTCTCTGTTCGCTGTGTCGCCTAACCAGGGTTGCCAGATGTGACGATTTCCAGTCCAATAAATGCTCAAAAATGCATGGAGGCACTAAATCCTGTGCAATTTGAACTGATTTTTAAAATGTGTGTGGCAATTCTATACAAAAAACTCGTCCAGTGCCATATTTTTACCCTAAACAAACCAATTGGATGGGAAAATACCCAATCTGGCAACCCTGCGCCTAACTGAAGTAGCACTGCTAGCCCACATTCGATTCTGACACGAGACGACTAGTTGCCACTATGCCACAATTAAACAATGAAGTGACAGCAGGAGTCTGGAGAAAGAATAGTGAGAATAATTTCAGAACTTTTATTTAAGGCATATGTATGTAAATTATGTATCCACTGCTTAAAATAGACATGCATGCTTGCGTGCAATCAGCAGAATGCTGGAAAGAAACGCAGTTTAGTTGGTGGGGGTACTGTAGAGTGCTCCATTCCCCCTTAGGGTAAGGAAAGGGTGACATCTGCTGGTAAACTTTAGCATTTGTTGTGGTTGTGTATGGTTTCACAATGCCACCACTGTTTTGCTTGATGTGTAGTATTGAGCATTTAAATATTTAGGTATTTTTCTATGTGTCCATAATTTAATATAATACGAGGTCTATTAGAAAAGTATCCAACCTTATTATTTTTTTCAAAATCCGTATGGATTTAAATCACGTGATTGCGTCAGACAAGCTTGAACCCTCGTGCGCATGCGTAAGTTTTTCCACACCTGTCGGTTGCGTCATTTGCCTGTGAGCAGGCTTTGAGTGAGGAGTGGTCCACCCCCTCATCGTCGTTTCCTTGTCAGGAAATGGCGGAATGATTTGGGCTTTTTTTCCATCTGAATTTTTTCAGAAACTGTTAGAGACTGGCAGCTGGAAACCATTAGGAAAATTTATCTGGCTTTCGGTGAAAATGTTACGGGCTTGGTAGAGAATAAGAAGTGTTACTGTCACTTTAAGGACGGCCCCCAGCGGCTGTGGGGTGCGCCGCGCTCCGAAGCCGCCATCGACAGGCCATCGACTGTACGACCATTTCATTTCTAAACGGATGGCTGTCTGGATCCGTGACCATCGTGTGCCATTTCTCTGGTTATCACAAGAGCTGGACATCAACCATTTTCCGGCAGATTTCACTTTTAACACGAGATTTTGTCATGGAAAGCCGAGCGGTGGATTCGCTACTGGAGCGAGACAAAACCACCTCCGTTTTGGTCTCACAGGACAGCTTTGAGATGGCGTTCAGACAGCTGCCGGTGGTTTTTCCATCGAGTGATTATCCGAGAAATTGTGGATGTGCCTGGACATGCCAGAACATGTCCCGTGAGGCTTCATCATGGCTTTGCTTTGCGCCATGCGGCACCACCGCGACGCACGAAGCCTCCACTCCTCTTTCTATGACAAAAACTCCTGTAACAGTGGAATGTGCCGTTCATTTCCAAACTAGACGCTGTGTTTTATCTGGGACGTCGTCTGACTAGCACAGGAATTGTGAAAAGACGTGGACATCAGCACTTTTTCGGCACATTGAGACAGACATGCAGAGGAATTCCGCGCGTCGCGGCGGTGCCGCATGGTGCAAAGCAACGCTGTGATGAAGCCTCACAGGACATGTTCTGGCATGTCCAGGCACATCCACAATTTCTCGGATAATCACTTGATGGAAAAACCACCGACAGCTATCTGAATGCCATCTCAAAGCCGTCCTGTGAGACCAAAACGGAGGTGGTTTTGTCCATCGTGTCCATGGAATCCATCGTGACGCGTGAAGCCTCCGCTCGGCTTTCCATGACAAAATCTCTTGTTAAAAGTGAAATCTGCCGGAAAATGGTTGATGTCCAGCTTTTGTGATAACCAGAGTAATGGCACACGATGGTCACGGATCCAGACAGCCATCCGTCCTTAAAGTGACAGTAACACTCCTTATTCTCTACCAAGCCCGTAACATTTTCACTGAAAGCCAGATAAATTTTTCTAATGGTTTCCACCTGCCAGTCTCTAACAGTTTCTGAAAAAATTCTGATGGAAAAAAAGCCCAAATCATTCCGCCATTTCCTGACAATGAAAATCCGCCGAGGGGCTGGACCACTCCTCACTCAAAGCCTGCTCACAGGCAAATGACGCAACCGACAGGCATGGAAAAACTCACGCATGCGCACGAGGGTTCAAGCTTGTCTGACGCAATCACACGTGATTCAAATCCATATGGTTTTTGAAAAAAATAATAAGGTCGGATACTTTTCTAATAGACCTCGTATAATGGTTTCATATAGTTTTCCTATCATTATAGAATACACCGGATACTAGATAACATAATGAAGTGTTTTACAGTTAAACAGAAAACCTAAACTGATGCATATTTTATGCACTTGTTATCTTATTATGAACAGATTGTTTTGTGTGTGTGTGTGTGTGTGTGTGTGTGTGTGTGTGGGGGGGGGGGGGTTCTCTTGTATGGGGGGTGGGGGAGCCTCCCTGACCAGTTATGCTTAGGGCCTCCAAAACCTTAGCAGCAGCCCTGCTCAAATGAGTCAACATTTGTCCCATTCTGTTGTTTAAATATGTTATATAACGCCTAACCCTCAGAATATTTATCTTGGTTACCATGGCACCCATCAAAAAACCTATTTCTTGGTTAGCAGATTGAGCAGGAATTAAAAACCATGTTGAAGATGCAGACACAGCTTTCTTGCAGGTGAGAATATTTCCAGTGTAGGTGTTGTGTAAAGTAAAGTTCAGGAACAGACTATGCCTGATATTGATTTTATCAATTAATTTAAGTTTTTAATGTGGCTTATTTAAAAAATAAAAAAATCAAGTCTTTCTCCTCTTGCTACTGTGCACCTTTTGCCTTCACTGTAACAACACGACTCCTGCTAATGAGGGTGAGAACTTTGTTCCCAAGAAAGGAATAGTATCGTCGGTGGTTTGGAACTGGTTTGGGTTTGCGGCGACAGATGTGGAACAAGTAACTGCACACTGCAAAGTCTGTCTAAAGTCCAACAAAAAGTAGCAGCACAACAAACTTATTCCAGCATCTAACAGGGGCATCCAGCCAAGTGGGAGAAATGTTACTCTTTACAAGGGGAACAAGACCACTACAACAAACAAACTCTCGCTAAAAAGCAACTTCCTGTGGTGGAATCATTTACCCAAGTGTATTCTTTAAAACAAAAGAACAGCTGGCACTTTAATTCCAGGAGGTAAGTAGGGGTTGCTTTTGTTACATTTTTGATTAAATAAAAGCAAAACTTGTTTTGAGTTATCTTTGTACTTAGTTTTCTTTAAAAAGTAGGAAAAAAAATTGTTTTGTGAAAAAAATCTGAGATTTTTATGCCATATTGCCCAGCCCCTAGAACAGACCAAACAAAACTGAGATTAACTGTAGAAAAAAGCTGACAAAATATGAGTAGCATGAAAACCAAAAGTGAACCAACAACAAAGCTGGGAACAGGTATATTGTAGTGTAATAGGGTACCACAGTCTCGTTTGAACCCTGTGTGATATTGCAGGATTTGGGACCACTGCTCCGTTGTGCAAAAATACACAGCATGACTTCAAATGGATAAATGGTGTACTGTTTTGTTTTTGGCTGCAATCACCAAAGCAGTCACAAAAAGTATATATATGTTTTTTCGGTTCCCAGTGGAGAGGAAATGGCGAGGCAGATGGAAGATGTCGTGTCGGTAAATGTTAGCCTACACAGCTAACCAGAGTAGTTCTGTTCTCTCACCTCCAAAACCACCTCGACACATCTGAGCTCCAGGTCATAAACAAACCGCAATACATGTCCACTTTCCACCGCATTGTCACTTTTTCTTTGCATTTTCACTTTGTTTGCATGTAATTTGCCCAAAAAACTTTTGAAAATGCTGTGGTTGGTCTCCTGGAAGTAGAGAAATTACCTCATATGCGTCATGTTTAACCCCTTTAGTGCCCGTTCTCAAATGAGACTGTGGTCTCCAATTACTGAATGACACTCAGTGTGCAAACCGAAACAGACAAGAGAGAATTGACCCCCCACACACGCACAGATCAGGATCTGAACCAGCATTCAGGTGAGTGCCACCAGAAACAGGCAAAACCTCAAACTCCCCAAGAACAGACAAGATAGAAACCAGATAGGCAGATGGCAAATCCTGACTTTGGAGTTGTTCAAAAATGTTTTGTGAATGTAGTTGCATTTAAATCTGCAGTTCACAAATTTATTCACCAAAAATATTTTGGAACAAACTGGAGAACAGAAGTGGATAATGTTGGTTCTTTTATTGAAACATTTATAGAAATATTATTAGTTATATAACGTATTCGTGCTTCTGAGGGCCCGGGATCGAGCATAAGCCCACCCCTTTTTTTGAAGAGAGTTGGTTAAATACCCAACCAAAATGAAATTATTATTTTTTTAATTAAAGTTTATTACACACCCACCCAAAATAAATTAATTCTGTTACATCCAACACATTGTAAAAAGCAAAAATAATGAGTTTTTGATATGTTTTTCTTGTCTCTTCTGCGTCCGACTTGTGATGACGTCATCTGTTTGTCCTCTGCTCTTATTATGAAAGACTCCTGTGCAAGAAACAGGAAGTGAAGGAGCTACAAATGGTTTATGTTCATTTATTCAACAAAATACCTTTTTTTAATCGAGCAAAATGAGTTCCTTGTCAGCTGATATCTGCAAAGTTTGCAGAAAGTTTTGGGTGTGTTCAAAACTTTGAGGGGAGTTTAGACGGAAATGTTTCCTGCTGCTTGGACATTAGCATGTGACACTGTATTGAGTGTTAGAGACTGGAACACAGCATCCTGTGAGCACACACAGCACCTCTGCACGTGAACACGGAGAAAACCGAGTTCCTGTGTTGGCAGTCAGCGACAGTCTGGATGTTCCACTGTTTTCAGTGTGAGACTGAGAAGAATTTATGGATTTTTTTCTTAACAAGCAGGAATCACGGATAGCAACAAACAGATTATTGAACTGCAGAGTCGCCTGGATTTAAACAGATTGGAACTTCTGAAACTTCCATGAGAGCCAGTTTTCTGCATTAACATAAACACTGTGCAAAATGTTTCAGTGAAATAAATTGTGGTTGATATGGAAAACTGACAGTGCATGCCACTTCACTTTTTTTTTTGCAGAGATGATGTTGTGAAAGTGTAGGAACACGGACTCACAACAGGGGGCGTTAAATGAACGGGCAATGGATAAGCCAAACAGTAACAATTTAATGTTGTGAAGTGCACAACGGAATACAGACAAATACAGTTCTTGGAACTACAAACAATTATATGTTAAATGACGTGTGGGCAGGCTTGAGGATAGGGGACATCCGTCCAGAATCGAGCCGGATCCCACACGGCCCTCACTGCCAACGGATCTGAAGAACACCGGAGCCGCCAAGTCCTGGATCCCCAGGTGGCCACCGTCTCCAGCTGTCAGACCTGGTACTGCTGGCAGAGAACAGAAACAGAGTTGATGAGTGTGAGTTTGCACACTCAGTAATCCCACAGTCTGTGTTCTTTTGGGAGGGAGCACCTCCACCTCCAATCACACACTCGTGCAGCTCCTGTCTAACCACTTATCTGGTTGGGGTGTGAAGCGAAGCCGTCGCTGATCACACCAAACGCCAATCCCACCGATAAGGCACACCACAGGAAAATGGCTGCAAAGAAGTTCAGACTATAAGTCAGTGTTAAATTCAGACACAGCAGAGAATATTACCTCTTATGGTAGCTGATTTCTCGGCGAGGAGGTGGAGTTGCAGTCCGGCCTTTATGGTGATGGTGATGAGTTGTATGAGTGACAGCTGGTGCTGATGATGAGTGACAGCTGTCACTCCCCATGGCTCCGGCGCCCTCTCGTGCTTGAAGCCCGCACTCCAAGCAGGGCGCCATCTGGTGGTGGTGGGCCAGCAGTACCTCCTCTTCAGCGGCCCACACAACAGATGAAAAAGCAGACATCAGCCAACAAGCAACATATTTCATAAATGATAAAAAGGATAGGACAAAAACAGACACAGACAGGTGATTTACTCTTTATTTGTAAAAAAAATCAGACATTTTATTGAAATGAGTCTGACAAATCCAATATTTGTTTGAGTTTGTACAAATGCCCACAATCCCTGCAGGCAGAATTTTACGCAGAGTGCTCAGATGTGCAAATACAGCACGACCCCAATTCCATTGAAGTTGGGGCTTTGTGTGAAATGTAAGTAAAAACAATACAATGATTTGTAAATCCTCTTCAACCTATATTCAGTTGAATACACCACAAAGACAAGATATTTAATGTTCAAACTGATAAACTTTGTTGTTTTTGTGCAAATATTTGCTAATTTTTAAATGGATGCCTGCAACACGTTTCAAAAAAGCTGGGACAGTGGTATGTTTACCACTGTGTTACATCACCTTTCCTTCTAACAACACTCAATAAGCGTTTGGGAACTGAGGACACTAATTGTTGAAGCTTTGTAGGTGGAAATCTTTCCCATTCTTGCTTGATATATGACTTTAGTTGTTCAACAGTCCGGGGTCTCCGTTGTTGTATTTTGCACTTCATAATGTGCCACACATTTTCAATGGATGACAGGTCTGGACTGCAGGCAGGCCAGTCTAGTACCCGCACTCTTACTACGAAGCCACGCTGTTGTAACATGTGCAGAATGTGGCTTGGCATTGTCTTGCTGAAATAAGCAGGGACATCCCTGAAAAAGACGTTGCTTGGATGACAGCATGTGTTGCTCCAAAACCTGGATGTACCTTTCAGCATTGATGGTGCCATCACAGATGTGTAAGCTGCCCATGCCAGGGACACTAACACACCCCCATATCATCACAGATGCTGGCTTTGAACAATCTGGATGGTCTTTTTCCTCTTTTGTCCGAAGGACACGATGTTCATGATTTTCAAAAACAATTTGAAATGTGGACTCATCAGATCACAGCACACTTTTCCACTTTGCATCTGTCCATTTCAAATGAGCTCAGGCCCAGAGAAGGTGGTGGCATTTCTGGATGTTGTTGATGTATGGCTTTCGCTTTGCATGGTAGAGTTTTAACTTGCATTTGTAGATGTAGCGACGAACTGTGTTAACTGACAATGGTTTTCTGAAGTGTTCCTGAGACCACGCGGTAAGATCCTTTGCACAAGGATGTCGGTTTTTAATGCAGTGCCGCCTGAGGGATCGAAGGTCACGGGCATTCAATGTTGGTTTTCTTCAGATTCTCTGAATCCTCTGATTATATTATGGAATGCAGATGATGGAATCCCTAAATTCCTTGCAACTGAATGTTGAGAAACATTGTTTTTAAACTGTTGGACTATTTTTTACGCAGTTGTTCACAAAGTGGTGATCCTTGCCCCATCTTTGCTTGTGAACGGCTGAGCCTTTTGGGGATGCTCCTTTTATATCCAATCATGACACTCACCTGTTTCCAATTAACCTGTTCACCTGTGGAATGTTCCAAACAGGTTTTCTTTGAGCATTCATCAACTTTTCCAGTCTTTTGGCCCAACTTTTTGAAACGTGTTGCAGGCGTCCATTTCAAAATGAGCAAATATTTGCACAAAAACAAAAAAGTATATCAGTTTGAACATTAAATATCTTGTCTTTGTGGTGTATTCAATTGAATATAGATTGAAGAGGATTTGCAAATCATTGTATTCTGTTTTTATTTACATTTCACACAACGTCGCAACTTCATTGGAATTGAGGTTGTAGTTTCCTTGTGAATATGATGGTACTGTATGTTGCTGCACATACAGCACCATGTAATGTATGGTTCAGTATTTAATTTATTAAGTGTGCATGTATACACACTTTTATTCACTTGAAAATCTTACATATTGGAAACGTGTGAAGTTGTGTTGTATTTGTGTCCCGCATCTGGTATTTTCAGCATCCATTTTGATACGTGCATAGCATGAGTAAATCTACTAACGAGATAAATTCTCATGCACCTGAAAGTAATTTCTTGATTTATGGAAACTGGGTACCTGAATAAATACTGTAGATATATTCTGATTTATATTCAGTAAATCAAGGTCTTATTTAATAACTGCAGGAGGGTTTATTATCACAGTCAGTTATAAAAGTGACTTAGCTTCTCTCTGAATTTTCAGCAGAATAAATGTTATTTTTCTTTCTCACTGAGCAAGATGCTGATTCTCAGTTTGATTGCAGTATGCAGGCCGTCACGTGGCATCATGTGAATCTGTCAAGACTGATAGGAATCTGCGTGCTTTCTGTTTTTATTTTATTGAATTGTTTAAAACCAAAGTGTACTGCTACTTATCCATGCCCAGGTTGGGGTGGCAACAGACCAAGCAGCTTCTCCATTTCTTCCTGGGTGATCCAGAGATGTTCCCAAGCCACCTGGGACATACAATCCCTCTAGCTTGTCCTGGATCTTCCCAGAAGCCTTAATAGGTGTGGAAGACTTCTGTGAGGAAATGACCAGGCGGCATTCTCACCAGATGCCTGCACCACATCAGCTGGCTCCTTTTGATATGAAGAAGAAGTGGTTCCACTTCAAGTCCCTCCCAGATATTTGAGCTTCTCACTTCATCGCTAAAGTTAAGCCCAGATACCCGAGGAGGGAACATCATTTCCTGCATTTGCACCCATGACCTTGTTTTTATAGTTATTAGGTGAAACTGGTGCACAGTGGATCAGAAAAGTTGTTTTGTGGCAGCATAAACACATTATGCATAGGTTTAGGTAATTATTGTGGATTTAATACAACAAGTTATTGTTTATAAGACTGTGTTATTTATGTCTCCCCAAGTGTAATTTACAGGTGTTTAAAATCAATTTTAAAATTTTTGATTCACTGTGCCCTGGACACTAATTCACGGGGCACAGTGAATCAACTTATAATGACAAAACACATGATTCTAAAGATTTCTTCAAAATTATTAAATATATGCTGATGCATATACAAACTACAATCCAGCAAACCAGCTATGTAATGTGTGAGTGTCTTATATAGTGATATAAGTCCTTTAGAAACAATTATAAATACAACTGTCATAATTTCTGTTCAAACGTGAAAACAGTTGTTTATATACACAAATTATAGAAATAATTCATGGAAAAATAAATGTATAAGCTTCAAACAATATTTGTCATCCACTTGATACTGGGGCTTAGTAAATCACTTTCTAGACTGATTCACTGTGCCCCGGGTGCATGTGACACACATGAGTCATGTTATCAAATAGCTGATAGTCTGGAGAAGACATAACACATGCTCATCAGATGGACGGGGTAGTCTTCTAACAGTTTTTTGGGCCACCTTTCCTCTGTTGTGAGAAATAAATGCAAAGACATTGACATCCACAAAATTTACTTTTGATCGGAAAAAACTGACTTCACTTGCCACTTAGTTTTACCCTTAATGTATCCAAAAACAAAACACTAATTTATAAGGGGGATGTCTTTATGCATAAAAATATGGCATAACTGCTGCAAATATATATGTAGTTTAGCAAATATAGCTACTGATTCACTGTGCCCTTGATTCACCGTACCCCGGTTTCCCCTACCCAAAGTTCATAACCATAGGTGAGCGTAAGAAGGCAAATCAGCTTGTAAAGTGAGAGCCTTGCCTTCTGTGCTCAGCTCTTTTCTTCACTACGACTGTCAAGTACAATGTCCATAGGACCACAAACCAACCAAACCGTGTGTGTGTGTGTACACACACAGCGAGTAAAATAAGTATTGAACATGTCACCATTTTTCTCAGTAAATATACAGTTGAGCTCAAATGTTTACATACCCTGGCAGAATTTTTGTTTTTTTTGGCCATTTTTCAGAGAATATGTATCACCAGTTATCCATCTTCATGATGAAGTGGTATAGAGGAGGGTTTCCTTAAAAAGAAGACCTGAAAGTTTAGCTACAATTTGCCAGAAGGTACATCTGAGATGCAAGCCTGGATTTGATCTGTTTTGGTGAAAGAAAATCCTTCTCTGCTCTACTCCACTATGACGCTAAGATTAGTGATACAAAATGCAAAGCTTGCACTGTGCACAATTTCTCCAATCAGCCACATAAACCCATAACCTCTCCTGGGTCGTCTGGGTTGTCTTTGTGGCTTTCCTCACTCTTCTCCTTGCACAGTCACTCAGTTTTTGAGAACTGTCTACTCCATGCAGATTTACCATAAAGTGCCATACTGTTTACATTTCTTTGTAATTAATGTAAATAAAGTCCGAAACATATTCAGTGGCAGCTTTACCATCAGAGAGCCTCATCCACAACTACCACAAAAGACTCCAAACTGTCAGTGATATTAAAGGAGGCAACACACGGTATTAAGAAAGGAGTATGTAAACTTTTGATCAGGGTCATTTAGGTAATTTGTGTTGACATTATGATTTAAAAAGCGTAAACCTGGTTGTTTGACAATAAACGGCTTCACCCAACCACTAACCGTGAGTGAAAAAAAAGTTTTTGTGTTATCATTCATATTCTCTGAAAAATGGTCAAAAAAACAAAAATTCCACCAGGGTATGTAAACTTTTGAGCTCAAATGTATGTCTAAAGATGTTTTTGACATGAAATTTTCACCAGGTGCCAAAACAAAAAAGTACAGAAATTGTTATGTGTAAATAGAATGATACATTATTGAACATGCTTATTGAAATTTATTTAATACTTTATACAAAAGCCTTTGTTGGTAATGACGGCTTCAAGATGCCTCCTGTATGGAGAAACTAGTCACATGCGCTAATCAGGGGTGATTTCGGCCCATTCTTCCAAACAAACAGTCTTAAAATCTTGAAGGTTCTGTGGACCTCTTCCATAAACTCTGAGCTTGAGTTCTTTTCATAGATTTTTACTGGATTCAAGTCTTGTGATTGGCTGGACCATTCTCGCAGCTTTATTTTCATTCTCCAAAACCAACTTAGAGTTCCTTGGCTGTGTGTTTGTGATCACTGTCTTCCTGAAATGTCCACCCTCATTGTATCTTCATTATCCTGATAGATGTTTATCAAGAATGTCTTGCTACATTTTTCCATTCATCCTTCCTTCAATATATATAGCTTATATAGCTTGGGACTCCGACGAGGGTGGTCGCATCTCCTCCACTCTCCCTTATCTCTGTTCTCTGCTTTTAACCTTCAAGTCCCTACTTCACCAGACTGTGAATTCCTCAAATTATATTGGATTCTGGATCTATTGGACTACTATTGGATTAACCATGGAATTGATCAGCTGGTCTCTGAACACTATTGACACCATTTTTTGATCAGGACCGGGGGATCCTACCTGCCCAGATGGAATGTATTGTGCAGGCTATGTTCTTGACTCCTGGGGCTCTTGGCGTGTGGTATGCTTGGTGCCTTTCTCCGTTGAGGATGTCGAGGATTTATTCATTTTTGGTCTTATGGTAGCAGGGCTTGTACCTTTTGGCTTATGTGCTGCCCTGATCTACCGGAAAATTGGCATCAAGAACCACGGCCCCTCACTTGTCCGTCATGATTAACGAGGTTGGCAAAGCAGTGCATTCTCAGACTGCGATGACTCTTGAACTCAGATGCAAATTGGATGACATCTTGGAGCAGATGCGTGCCTTGCAGTTGAAGCTGAAGATTTCAGAGGCCGGTGAATATTCTTAATTCATAATTGGGAATATTCTTAGTTCATAATTGGCATTTGGTTATGCAGGCGGAACTGTTAAAAGGTGTTTTTCACTGCTCAAACCATAACATTACAGGCTTATCAAGCCTGAAGGTCAAATTGCCAGACTGTTTTCCTCCAGAGGAATTATTTTGGCCTGGGGAACATTGGCTGTTTCTTATCTCAACTCACAAAGACAGTAAACTGCTTTTCATAGGACTGAAGCATGCTCCATTCACTTCCCCCCACCCACCTCCTATCCCCCATCAACACTCCCCTCTCCAATGTCACTCCTTTCCCCTTCGGCGGGGGAGGTGCAGTTTTAGCTGCAGCCCCCGTCCTTCCCCTCAAGCTGATGGCGGTGCATCTCAGGGTTGCTGCGTGGCCTTCACCCAATTGCCTCAATTCGGATAACGGACTTCTTCATACTTAGTGCACATAAAAATGTGTATGTGCTGTCTTTAATTCTGATGTGTGCCATTATTACGGTAAACAAGTAATAATTGTGCACTAATTGCTGTCTGAGGTAACTGGAGTGTAAACATAATTTCTCCACTGTGAGATCAATAAAGTATATCTCATATAAAGGTTGCAGTGCCATTTATGGTGTGTATTATGGGATTTGAAGAGTTCAAATTTGGTCTCATCTGAACAGACTATCTTCTCCCGGTCTTTCACAGGCTTGTCTAAATGTTGCGCAGCAAACATTAAACAAGCTTCAATATGCTTCTTCTTCAGCAATGAAGTCTTGTGTGGTGAGAGTGTATACAGGCCATGGTAGCTGAGTGCGTTATTTATTATTTACTTTGAAACAATTGTACTGCTAAAAAGTCTTTCTGAAGCAGTACTTGGCTCTTGAACAACTATCCTGATAAATATTTTCACTCCTTCACTTCAGAAACCTTGCAAAGCGCACCTGGTCATGGCTGGTTATGGTCAAATTTTGTTTTTTACACTTCTGGACTGCTTTCTAATTCCTGATAACTTTCACCTGGTTTCTTGGCTTTCCATGTCTTTTTTGCACCTCCCTTTCTTCAGGTGTTCAATACTTTTTTCCTGTGCCATTTCACAGTATTTCACATAACTTAAATAATGGATGTCCATGGTTTGATTTTTTTTGTACGTGTTGATTACTTGGGTTGTTACCATCATGTGGTGAAATTTTAATGTCAATATCTTCTTCTTCTTTGTCTTTCAGCTGTTCCCGTTAGGGGTCGCCACAGCAGATCAGTGGTTTCCATCTCACCCTGCCCTCTGTATCTTCCTCTGTCACACCAAGCATCTGCATGTCCTCCCTCAGCACATCCATAAACCTTCTCTTTGGCCTCCCTCTTCGACTCCAGCCTGGTGGCAGGAAGAGAAGAGGGAGGCCTTCCTCATACAATACCACAGCTCTTCTCTTGGCACCCTATCATAAGCTTTTTCTAAGTCCAAAACACACAATGTAACTCTTTCTGGCCTTCTCTGTACTTCTCCAACAGTATTCTCAGAGCAAACATTGCATCTGTAGTACTCTTTCTTGGCATGAAACCATATTGCTGCTCACAGATCTTTACCTGTTTTCTAAGCCTAGCTTCTACTACTCTTTTCCATAACTTCACAGCACACTTCGTCTCCAATCCTCAGGCATCCTCTCACTTTCCAAGATGTTATTAAACAATCTGGTTAGATACTTCACTGCCATCTCTCCTAGACATTTCCATGCCTCCACTGGAATGTCATCTGGACCAACTGCTTTTCCACTCTTCATCCTCTTCATAGCAGCCCTCACTTCTTCCTTACTAATCTCTTGTACTTCCCGATTTACTCTCACCACATCATCCAGCCTTTTCTCTCGCTCATTTTCTTCATTCATCAACTCTTGATGAATGAAGAGTTCATCAAGAAACCTGTGGATCCCCACGAGCAATGCGCTAACATATACACAGTTGTATGCAAAGGTTTGGGCACCCCTGATAATTTTCATGATTTTCCTTTATAAATCATCGGTTGTCTGGAACAGAGATTTCAGTTAAATATATCAAATAGCAGACAAACACAGTCATATTTGAGAAGTGAAATAAAGTTTGTAGTATTTAAGAAAGTATGCAATAATTATTTAAACAAAATTAGGCAGGTGCATACATTTGGGAACCCTTGTAATTTTATTGAATTGAATACATGTATTATTAATTATTGGAACACAAAATTGGTTTGGTAAGCTCATTGACGACCTCCTTACACAGGTGAATCCAGTCATGAGAATGGGCACTTAAGGTGGCCATTTGCAAATGTTTCCCCTCTTTGCATCTCTTCTAATGAGTGGCAACATGGGAACCTCTAAACAACTCTCAAATGACCTGAAAACAAAGCTTGTTCAACATGATGGTTTAGGGGCAGGATACAAAAAGATATCTCAGAGATTTCAGCTGTCAGCTTCCACTGTGAGGAACATAGTGAGGAAATGGAAGACCACAGGCACAGTACTAGTTAAGGCCTGAAGTGGCAGGCCAAGAAAAATCTCAGATAAGCTGAAGCGAAGAATGGTGAGAACAGTCATAGTCAACCCACAGACCTGCACCAAAGACCTACAACATGATTTTGCTGCAGATAGTGTCTCTCTGCATCGTTCAACTATACAGCGCACTTTGCACAGAGAGATGCTGTATGATGCTGTAATGCAGAGGAAGCCTTTTCTGCGTACACACCACAAACAGAGTCCCTTGAGGTATGCTAAAGCACATTTGGACAATCCAGCTTCATTTTGGAATAAGGTGCTGTGGACTGATGAAAATAAAATTGAGTTATTTGGACATAACAAAGAGTGGCATGCATGGTTGAAAAAGAACACAGCATTCCAAGAAAAATGCTTGCTACCTACAGTAAAATTTGGAGGTGGTTCCATCATGCTGTGGGGCTGTGTGGCCAGTGCAGGTACTGGGAATCTTGTTAAAGTTGAGGGTCACATGGATTCCACCCAATATCAGCAGATTTATGAGAACAATGTTCACGAATCAGTGACAAAGTTGAAGTTGTGATGGGGCTGGATTTTTCAACAAGACTACAACCCTAAACACTGCTCAAAATCTACTAAGGTATTCATGCAGAGGAACAAGTACAATGTTCTGGAATGGCCATCTCAGTCCCCAGACGTGAATATTATTGAAAATCTGTAGTGTGATTTTAAGTGGGCTGTCCATGCTCGGAAACCAACAAACCTGAGATGTTTTGTAAAGAGGAATGGTCCAAAATACCTTCAACCAGAATCCAGACTCTCATTGGAAGCTATAGGAAGCGTTTAGAGGCTGTTATTTCTGCAAAAGGAGGATCTACTAAATGTTGATGTATTTTTTCTGTTGGGGTGCCCAAATTTATGCACCTGCCTAATTTTGTTTAATGAATTATTGCACACTTTCTGTAAATCTTATACACTTCATTTCTCACATCACTGTGTTTGTCTGCTATATGATATATTTAACTTAACTGAAATTGCTGATCCAAACAACCAATGATTTCTAAAGGAAAATCATGGAAATCATCAGGGATGCCCAAACGTTTACTTACAACTATATATATATACAGGGTTGGGAGGGTTACTTTAAAAATGTATTCCGATATAGTTACTTGTTGAAAAATGTAATCAGTCACTTTTTCACCAATAGCTCCCCCACACACACACCCACACCCACCCCCTTTCACACACGCCCCTTCGAAATTAATTATTCATAAGGTTGTGCCCACCCATTCGTAACACTCGAAGAGAAGCAATCGTGAGCTACAGGTGTGCTTTCCCAGGCTGTTTTAGCGGACTACGATCTTCCCACGGAAAGCAATGTACGCGATCACTGGCTTTTATTCATTTTTAACCGCATCCCCAGTACATACAACCGCCGACTATTTCTTTGCTCTGCGCATTTCACAGAGGACTGTTTCACAAACCTTGCACGATTTCGAGCTGGCTTCAGTCGGCATTTAATACTCAGTAGAGGGTCAGTTCCGACTCTGCGACAAAATCAACCCCAGCAATCAGTACAGACTGTGAGTATCACATTTTCTTTTGTTTTAACTAACCCCTTAGCAGCTAGGGATGTGTATCGAGAACCGGTTCCTTTTGGGTATCGTTAAGAAATGACTCGATCCACCGACATCAATAAGCTTTGTGCTTAAAGATTATGTTCTTGGTCCTTCAGAGTGGCCGTTGTTTTGGGGGGTGTTTGTCAGGAAAATGATAATTTCTGTATTGATTACAGACCCTGCAGCGGGTCCGTAAACAACTTTTCTGCAGCGCGGCTTTGCTTTGAACCTTGAACCAATCGAAGCAGTGCTTCGCAGATTGAAGCAATGCTTCGATTATTCTTTCTTTTGCTTAATTTTCTCCTGCTAAAACCCTAAAGAGCATACGTCTGTGAGTATTATTTACCTTTTCTATGTTAAACCGACCTGTTATGTTCCTCTGAAAGATGTTGATAGATGTATTCTATAACTTAAAGACGGGAGCGATGCTAACGTGTTAGCATGTCTATGGCATTTTCAATGTTAAAAGTTAGCATTGCAGCTGTCATCACGTTTGGGTGCATTTGTTTTCAAATTGTAATATTTCTTAAATTTATTTTTGTTTATATATTAATAATCTAATGATTATTATATACAATTTAGAGAAAGAGGCAAAAAAAAAAAAAAAAACCTGAATAGAAACACAACAGAAAATATAAAAGCAATGAAAATAAATAAATAATGCTTTCTTTTCAGTGAGAGCAAGGGCAGCCAATCAAACAACGGCAACCGATCAGCGCCACCTACTTGCATTTCATAATGAGGTTGCCAAATAAGCTCCGAAACGACGCCATTAAAGGCAAATGAGGCATTCTAAACCCAGCATAGTAACAGAGCTGTTTCAGAGAGCCTTTTAGGAAGGTTCTGAGCCATTACAGACCCAACCAATTTTTTGGGGGCTACATATCACATCACAGAACAAGGATTAATGCCCCCATTCAACCTCTCTCTATCACCTTCAATTCCAGGCAAGTTAGTGATTTGCGTGCATAGAAGTTCAAGAAACAGGTGGAATATGCCGGAAAACTGCGCATGTTGGCAAAGCCACAAACGGAGGAACAAGGGAGACAATATTTCCTTCCATAAATAAGTGGTTTTGGTTCTTCTTGTCACTTTGTCCGTGATATTTGGATGATAAACAGCTGTATGTCTCCCGTCGTACCTGTGTCGCCCGATGACACGGACCATTAACTCTTCACTTATGTCTAGTTGATATTTTCCACTGCTAGACCAATGTCTAGTTAAAATACTTGTCGTTAGTGATTAAAATTGTTCGACAAGACTGGCACCTTAAAATAATGAGATTATAATGACCCACGCTGTGCCGCTCACAGTCACACCCACACATAGAGATGTGTACCCACACCACTGACTTCATGAATGAAACTTGGTCAATAAAGGATAATTGTGTAAAAATATAATATGTATATAAATGTATTGTAATGGTTTAGCAGGACGCCTCAACTCAGCAGCTGGAACAGTGTAGATCCGTGTAACTTTCAACACTAATATTTGGGAATGTTTGTGTGTCCGAGTAAGTTTAATACATTCCTGACATAATTTAATGTAATTTAATTTTACTGGCTCAATATCCAGGTCAAAATGGCATTTTTTAACACGTATTTTGCGAGCATTTTTCTGAGTGTGTCCAGTCGTGGATCTCCATTGAAAATGCATTAACATCCGTGTAGTTCATCAATATTTTGCCTGGTTAGGAGACGTCATGTCGCTGTTCATAAAGGGACGTTTTCGTTTCAAAGAAAAAAAAATTATATACAAATAATATAGAATGCATTAAAATTGTAATCTTGCAAAGTAATCCCCATTTTTACTAAATATACCTGTAATCTGAATACGTGTTTTTTTCTGTAACTGTAGCGGAATACAGTTACCTTTTTTTGTATCCTAATTACGTAACGCCGTTACATGTATTCCGTTACTCCCCAAGCCTGTGTGTGTGTGTGTGTGTATATCAAATCAAATCAATTTTCAAATCAATTTTATTTATATAACGCCAAATCACAACAAACAGTTGCCCCAAGGCGCTTTATATTGTAAGGCAAGGCCATACAATAATTACGGAAAAACCCCAACGGTCAAAATGACCCCCTGTGAGCAAGCACTTGGCAACAGTGGGAAGGAAAAACTCCCTTTTAACAGGAAGAAACCTCCAGCAGAACCAGACTCAGGGAGGGGCAGTCTTCTACTGGGACTGGTTGGGGCTGAGGGAGAGAACCAGGAAAAAGACATGCTGTGGAGGGGAGCAGAGATCAATTACTAATGATTAAATGCAGAGTGGTGTATACAGAGCAAAAAGAGAAAGAAACACTCAGTGCATCATGGGAACCCCCCAGCAGTCTAAGTCTATAGCAGCATAACTAAGGGATGGTTCAGGGTCACCTGATCCAGCCCTAACTATAAGCTTTAGCAAAAAGGAAAGTTTTAAGCCTAATCTTAAAAGTAGAGAGGGTGTCTGTCTCCCTGATCTGAATTGGGAGCTGGTTCCACAGGAGAGGAGCCTGAAAGCTGAAGGCTCTGCCTCCCATTCTACTCTTACAAACCCTAGGAACTACAAGTAAGCCTGCAGTCTGAGAGCGAAGCGCTCTATTGGGGTGATATGGTACTATGAGGTCCCTAAAATAAGATGGGACCTGATTATTCAAAACCTTATAAGTAAGAAGAAGAATTTTAAATTCTATTCTAGAATTAACAGGAAGCCAATGAAGAGAGGCCAATATGGGTGAGATATGCTCTCTCCTTCTAGTCCCTGTTAGCACTCTAGCTGCAGCATTTTGAATTAACTGAAGGCTTTTCAGGGAACTTTTAGGACAACCTGATAATAATGAATTACAATAGTCCAGCCTAGAGGAAATAAATGCATGAATTAGTTTTTCAGCATCACTCTGAGATAAGACCTTTCTAATTTTAGAGATATTGCGCAAATGCAAAAAAGCAGTCCTACATATTTGTTTAATATGTTTAATATATAATTTGATTATTGGTTTATATATTAAACCAATAATCATTACACATTTTTAGAACACACATGGTGCATATCTCCTTAAATGAGAAAAGAACAAAAATGCACTTTGTTCTTGTTTATGACAGAAAATAACACCAAAGCTCCCACTCTAGCTTTCCAGTGTGATTTGTGTATAAAGTGAAAAGTTTCCCGCTGTTCCTCCAAAACTGCATTCTGGCAGGTGTAAAAATGTGCTCACTCAGAACCCTCCTCTCAGGTTGATTGTATACCTGTATGGATATTTTGCAAGTGCTTTTGGAGCTTGCAAACACGGTGGAGCTCCACTGAGGATTTCTGCACAGTCTGAATGAACCCTTCGAGCTCTCTTGCTGCCAGCATGATAGAAAGCTCATCGTGTTAATTCCACAGCTAACTGAATCAGCCTAAAATTGTCTTTCTGCCCTGCAGGTGAGCTTCATTAACTTTTCCAGTGCTGTTTCTCTGGCGTGGTTCTCATAGTTTTGTTCACACTCAGATGCAATAAGTAGTTAAATTGGCTCAGAGAAACATTGGCTTTCCACAGAGACGTAAATATTTCTGCAGCATGGCAGATTTATCATCTCAGCTGTGTTTTTTATCTGTTGAGCATAGAAATGTATTTTACATGGTCATATGAGAGCGTGGTTGGCATTGCAAAAAAAAAAAAAGAAAAAAAAAAAGAACATTATTCACTTGACTGAATGGAACTCTGTGCTCATCCTTCAGCAGATACATTCAGCTGCCCTCAAACAACACTGAACCTCTGCTGCTGCAGCTGTGCTATTGGAGTTTTAATGAAAAGAAAGTTTGATCTTTAATCCCAACTACATGGTGGATGAATGCTTAGACGCTTATGTTCTCACTGACAAAGTTTTACATTTACTTGCAACAAAATGATAAACTGGTGATGAAGTGCAAGAATATCAAATGTATTTTGTGCATGTCCATCCAGCCATCCTTGTGTCAAGAAAATAATTCAAAGGTTTTTGTTAATCTGGGTCAAATTTTATTGAATGTTTGATTTGATTTGAAGAAAATTTATTTTGAACATAAAAGAAAAAATAAAACAACAGACAACGTAAAATTAAAGTTAGTTCTAAAAGGAGTGATAAGTCCAAATTTATCTAATCCCACCCCTTCTCCCTGTATAGTGATTTATATATCAATCCCTGTTTCCTTAAAAATACTACTATTGACAATCATGATAATAATAATAATAATAATAATAATAATAGCAACAACAATAAGAGTAACAATAATAATGATACAATACAATTGTAGAAAATAGACAAAGACATAAGGAATCCGACAAACCA
Source organism: Thalassophryne amazonica (assembly GCF_902500255.1). NCBI lineage: Eukaryota > Metazoa > Chordata > Actinopteri > Batrachoidiformes > Batrachoididae > Thalassophryne > Thalassophryne amazonica. Next base: position 92,803,291 of record NC_047111.1, read on the forward strand.
GAAAAGACAGACCCAACTAACAATGAACATAAATAAATCCATAAAACAAATATAGAAATAAATAATCAATAAAAGTTTCCCACCTCCCTGACTAAGGCCCTTCTCCCCTGATCATTCTGTTTAAGACAAGCAGCCAATTCTAGGAAGAGTCCTGGTGGATCTGAACTTCTTCCATTCACAGATGATGGAGGCCACTCTGCTCATTAGGACATTCAAATATTCAATATAAAGGAATAACACTAACTATTAATTATTTCACTGTGTGAAATAATCTCCTGTGGAACCAGCTCCCAATTCAGCTCAGGGAGACAGACACCCTCTCTACTTTTAAGATTAGGCTTAAAACTTTCCTTTTTGCTAAAGCTTATAGTTAGGGCTGGATCAGGTGACCCTGAACCATCCCTTAGTTATGCTGCTATAGACGTAGACTGCTGGGGGGTTCCCATGATGCACTGTTTCTTTCTTTTTTTGCTCTGTATGCACCACTCTGCATTTAATCATTAGTGATCGATCTCTGCTCCCCTCCACAGCATGTCTTTTTCCTGATTCTCTCCCTCAGCCCCAACCAGTCCAGCAGAAGACTGCCCCTCCCTGAGCCTGGTTCTGCTGGAGGTTTCTTCCTGTTAAAAGGGAGTTTTTCCTTCCCACTGTAGCCAAGTGCTTGCTCACAGGGGGTCGTTTTGACCGTTGGGGTTTTACATAATTACTGTATGGCCTTGCCTTACAATATAAAGCGCCTTGGGGCAACTGTTTGTTGTGATTTGGCGCTATATAAAAAATTGATTGATTGATTGATTGATTGAAGATATGGTGAATGAAAAAACCCACACTCACAGTTTTGATAACATTGTTCTTGGAGTGTTCTGAAGTCACCCATTTCTCAGCTCTGAAAAAAATTAAATGTAAAGTTCTTTGTGTGGTTCCATCCAGCGCATCTTTTCAGTCATCTCTTTCAGGGGCTCCAGTTCAGAGTGTTCAATGAGCTTGAACTCTGAGATGAAATAGCAGTAATTTTTGAAGTAGGTATTGATGTGGGCCTCTGCACTCATGTTACTGATGCTGCCAAAGTGATGGATGTAAATGTGCACAAACACCCTGAAGAAGGGGCTCAAAATCTTGCACGCTGGAAATTTCTGGGAAAGGGACACCTGGGTGACATTCGGATGATTGCATTCCACACAGCTGGCATGCTCAGCTCAAGGTTGACTGGCACACTCCTGACTGTCGGCGAGCTCCCGCTGGAATGCCCCTGGTGCCAGGAACCCCAGCATGGTCAGCACCTGTGTGGACCCAGTCCTTCAAATTAAGCAAGTTAATAAATAAGGTGTGTGTTTCATTCAATTGTGGTAATTGGTTTTTTAATGAATCGGATATTTTTTTTCCATTGATATATGTTCGAAGAGGAGGTTTGACCAGTGGTTGTTGTTAATTGATTTATCTTTCCAATTCAGCAATATAGTTTTTTTTGGCGATAGTCAGTGCTCCATGTATGGCTTTGGAATGTTTAGTTGGAAGTTCAATGACGGTTATGTGTCCGAGTAAACATAAATTAGGAGATAAAGGGATTCTGTATCCCGAGATGGAGGACAGTTTTTCAGTGACTTTTGACCAAAAAAGCTGGACAGATGAGCAAAGCCAAAGGGTATGAAAATAGGAGTCAATGGTGTTTAGCTTAAGGCCCGGTCACATGGCACTTAACGAAGGGCAATGAAGCCCAAACAAAACAAGAAATCTGGACTTTCTTTGACTTTCGTTGGCATTGTTTAACCTTCGCGCAACTTTGTTCCTGCAGCTGCTGCTTCGTCAGGATTTTTAAACTGTTTAAATTTTTTTTTAATTGGAGCAACATGGAGCGCGCAGAGTGTCGTCAGAGTCTGATTCCTCTTTTGTTCTGGATGAGGAACCAGAGCAGGTGGATCCACCGACGTGTGCACAGATCTCCACAGTGGGTCAGATCAAACGCTTCTGTTTGCAGCTTCTCCAGGACTCAGGCACTACAGAGCCCCATCCCAGCGCGGAGTCCTGGAACTCAGAGATGCAGACACACACTGCCTCCAGCAGTGGCTCCAAGCACATTTTGTTTAAGTGTTGAGATCGTTAGCTTCAGTTTCATTTTTTTTCCTCTGTCATCCCCTTTGCACAGGCTATTCAGTGATAAAAGCTTGTTCAACGATTTGTGACTTTTTTACTTTTTTCCCTTCGTTCAGGAATTGTTCTATGCCGTGTGAGTGGGCCATTACACTGTGAACAAACATCAGAGTCTGAGAAGCCCATTTTATTGTCTCCAGACAATTTCTTTGACTTCAACTTTGCTTGCTTGGTTTGTCCTCTGACATGTGCACTGTCAACTGTGGGACCTTATATGTAGACAGGTGTGTGTCTTTCCCAGTGGTGGGCACAGTTCAGCTAATCCGATAGCAGATAATTATCAAAGCTAATGTTTTTGCTATCGGATTAGCTTTTCAGATAAGTTTTAAAACCATCATCGGACCAATTATCTTCCGATAAATTTAGTTCAGATAACTTTCAGTCCGATAACATTTTTTTGCTGGTCAAAATGTTTGTAAACCCTAAAACCAAACATTTTAGTCATTTTTTTGTGTGTGCTTTTAGCAGACTGGCTGCTTGTCACTTGCTGATGACATCATCATTAAGCACAAAACGTGATTGGCCGCTCAATGCAGGGAGCATTGTGGGTAGTGTAGTTCAGGTTCACTTTGGATGTTACAGTGACTTGTCCACTCGACACAAAACAAAACAGACTCCTTTTAACATTATTGTATTTCTTTGTGGCTGTAATTTAATCACTAAGACTCGGTGTGGGAGAGGAGCTCTCACGGCACAGCTGTGTGTACAGAGGGAAGGACTTTTCTTCATGTTTAGACACTGTTTTAGATTAAACAAAAGGATGCTTTATGTAGATTATTTATTCAGATGAATCCCACTGAAACTAATAGGCAAGAATTTATATTTACTATGTGTATTTTATTCTGCCAATCAATGCATTAATGGATGTATTTCGGTTATTTAAGCCACAGGGTTCAAAGCTTGTGAAAAAAGCAGCAGCTTTTTAGCTCGTAAATGACGGTGTATCTAATACCGAAATAAACTGTGACTTCTAATACTGTGTTTTACTGCTTTTGAAAGATGATGACAGTGTTTGGGGTTTATAAATTTTTTTATTCATTCATTTTTCGTGTGTTCTTTGTGTTTGTGATCCTTGAATTTACTCAGCAGCCCCTGCGGTGCTTAAAGTGAAACTGATTTATCAGAAGCCAACAGTGTAATCTGATGTGGCCGCGTCCAAATCAATACTAATAGTTATCAGTTATCTGTTATATGTAATAAAGATCATTTTTTTTAGCAGTTTATTGGTTTATTGTCATAAAACATCATTTTTCAGTTATCTGATTAATGGTTATCAAAGCTAACTTTATGGTTAGCTGTGCCCACCACTGGTCTTTCCAAGTCAAGTCCAATCGCCTGAATTTTCCGTAAGTGAACTCCAATTAAGCTGTAAAAACATCTCAAGGATTATCAGTGGAAACAGGATGTACCTGTGCTCAATTTTGAGCTTCATGGCAAAGGCTGTGAATACTGATGTACATGCGATTTCTTAGATGTTTTTTTTAATAAATTTGCAAAAAAAAAAAACCTAACTTTATTCACATTGTCATTATGGGATATTGTGTGTAGAATTGTGAGGAAAAATAATGAATGTTATTCATTTTGGAATGAGGCTGTAACAGAGCAAGATGTAGAAAACATGAAGTGCTGTGAATACTTTCCGGATACACTGTATATCACATTTTTTATTGGCCAAGTGACCTTTGAGCCTGAGTGACATTTAAAGATTGAGGTCTGTTGTGTGTTGGGGGTGTGGCTGGATGTTTTGGTGTTCTTTTCTTTTCTTTGCTCTTCAGGTGGCATGGAAACTGATTTGTCTGTGGAGAAGGTGCTGGCTGAAGAGTCCTCACCCTCATCAACATCATGTGTAGCACCTGTGACTGGTGCTCACATGCAACCTTAAAGGCATGTGTGATTCAAGCGGAACTGCCGGGAACTCGACCTTGTGATGTCCGTTTGTGAGACGCTGAGGACCGCGCCTGGGTTTGACACATCGTGCCCGTGAAGCAAGGAAGGGTGAGGACACTTGCTGTCAGCACACATTAAAGGTGATTAAGTGTTTGACTAATTGTTGATAGTAACTTGGTGTGTTGTTACGCAGTATACTGGAATTGTGATGAGAATTGTGCAGTTTGCTTCTCACTGCTGTGGCGTGCAGGATAAGTGATCCTCCACCTGTTGTGAGAAGCTGCTCATTTGCATAAAGTTAAAAAATACAGACCTGAATGTGTTGCTGATAGCGTGTGTCTTTTGAAAGATATTGTTGTAACTGCTGACTTACCTCACCTCTTCTTTGCTTCACAGAGAGTCGGTTTGTCGTGTCCACCTGGGGGGTGTTTGGCGGTGGTAGTGAGTCCAGGAGCGCCGGGCTTTGATCCTTGCGGGTGCTGGAGAGCGTGCCAACAGTCACTCCACCAGAGGGACGCTGTTTTTGTTTTTACACCTTTTATGCACAGTGGGTGTAATAAATATATTGTTTTTGGAACCACTTTTCTGGTTATTTGTAGTGCTGGGTTCCGTCTGACGCAGGTCCGCTCCTCAACCCGCGTCGACACATAACAAGGTCATGACTGTTTTGGAGCAATATGGTTTAAATATGGTGAAAGTGTTGTGTGTTTGTCAAGAATAATAATAAAAAAAGATCAAATGTCAAGAGCAACCCAGGTCAACATATTTACACAGTGAAAAATTATAACATAAGTGAAGTAGACCTTACCCACCCCATGAGCAAACATGTTGGGACAGTGGTGAGGAAGAACTCCCTCAGTGGATTTTTCTTCAAGCACAGGAAGAAACATCAAGCAGACCACACTTACTGGGGTGACCATCTGCTTTGGGCATGCTGTATAACAAGGCAAAACAGAAAGCGTGAAGCAAGACTTACGGTATCTGCAATGACAAAAATTTGCAGCGAAGCAACCATATAACGTCAAGTGTTCATAATGACGGACATTTCTCATAGCTCACTACAACAATGATGTATCTCCAACCCTCCCTCTAACTTGCCCCATTATGCTGCATTTACACATAACGACGGCAAGTTACGAATGCCACGAAGTACATATTCTTGGCCGCTGATCACGAATGTGATGATTTGAGGCAGAGGCGTCAGGTGTCCTCAGGAACTGCTGCAACCTTTTATGACGCATTACAATTAATGGCACGTGTTGCTAGAGAATTATCAGGAACCATTATGCACGGTCAAGAATAATGTTCCGCGTTGTTGCGTGCTATTGCATGTAACAGCCCATCGTTAAGTTCTGTCATCTTGTGAATGAGGCGAATTGTCTCCACACACACACACACACACACACACACACACACACACACACACACACACACACACACACACACACACACACACACACACACACACACACACACACACACACACACACACACATCCAACCGTCAGCTGCTGAACAGTTCAGATCGCTCCAGTTTGCTTCTCAAAATCCACAGCAGAACTGCATGCTTACTTGGGCTCTGTGCCATGAAGTGGTGCAGAAAGGAGGAGGAGACTGAGAGAGCCAGATGTGTGTCTTCACGCTGCTGTCATCTGGCTCGGTTTCCCAAACATCAGGCACATGCAGCAGGTGGAACACCTGCAGGAGCGACCTGAGGAGCACTGGAATGACAGTTTTAGCTGACTTGGCGTCACTGTCCTTCTTCACCATACTACAGCAATGAAACTGAATGGGGGGCCAAAGTGTGCCTACTTTGAAATCAGAAATTTACCTGGGACCCATCCAAACCCTTTCATCACAAATTTTGTCATGTGACACTATAAGATACAATATAAATTATAAACATTTTTACAAAATTGAAAATCAGGCTTATTTTTAACATCTTCTTGCAGGGGTGGTGGCCAAGTGGTTAGTGCACTTGGTTTCAGTGCAGAAGGTTCGTGGATCAAATCCCACCCCTACCACATTTCTCCATGTAATGTGGAGTTGTGTTGGAAAGGTCATCCGGTGTCCCATCGAGATGAGGTGAACGTCGAGATGAGGTGCATGTGCATGCGCAGTACGCTCTACCCCGGACTTGGAAGACGTCACCCGTCGAGATGAGGTGCCTCTCGCAACTACACATGGGGAGATGATGTAATTCGCTCAATGTGCAACTGCACATGCGCATTTTTTTTTGTTTGTTTTTTCTGTAAAAGTTTTTTTTTATTTATTAATTGTATTCAGTGTATTTATAGCCTAGTAAGTAAAACATTTTCTGTATTTTACGTTAGGAGCATAAATGTATGTATATGTATATTTTGCCTGTCAAAATAAGCTAACTCCAGGTTAAAAATACTTATTGTTTTATAGTGAGTAGATTTTATACATTACTACGTTTGGATGAACAATTTATACATTTACTTGCCCATCAAAATAAGCGAACTTTGTCATGTAATTTTTTCAGTGCACGCGACGCACCTCAATTCGACGACGCACCTCATCTCGACAGAACACCGTCATAAAATCTCTGCCAATTCAACATGCAGATCCACTTTAGATTTGCAGTGGCGAACCCGAGTGCAAACTAGAGGTGGGCGGATCGATCCTAATATCGATAATATCGATGCTAATGCTGGTATTGATATTGAACGATCCTTGTGTAAAAAGATCGATACTCAAGCTTTTTTCTCTCCTGCACGCACTGACTGCTGTGCACGCAGATTCATCAAAGTCTGTTCTCTGTAAGAGCAGCGCTGCGTCACACAACACAGAGCATCGCACCCTTGTATTGTGGTTTGTCAGCCCTCTACCTCAGGAGATTTTGTTTTAAGCTGTGTTGAGTGATATTTTTTTTAAACAAAAATGTTGATTGTGATAATAAAGTATTTTGTTGTCACGTACAATGTTGGTGAAATTCTATCCTAGGTCTTTTGGATCCTTTGGATCTATGAAGCTTAAATATGAAAAAGTATCGGTATCAATATTGCCAATACTGGGCCTGTATTTATTTGGTATCGGATCAATACCAAAATTCCGGGTATCACCCACCTCTTGTGCAAACAAGGGAGCAGCTGAAGGGACTTACTATTTCTAATAAGTTCTCATGGCCCACTTGCAGTACTTTCACACTTGTGCCACACTTTGGGAATCACTGCTCCAAATAAAACCAAGGCCACAACTTCATTACTAGACCCTTGAGCAGTTTATTACCACATTTACTCTGAACCTGATGTGAACCTTAAATCCAGTACATAACTCTCATGATGTCAAGGATATAGTGCATACACATTTCCCAGCACCTTTTGACGGTGCCGTGCATGCCTCCCCATCGCAGTGGACAATGACAGTCTCATCTCCAGATATTATTTTGAAAAAGAAATGGTGATTTGAGAGACATTGCTATTAAAATATTGGAATGGGAATACATATATGAGAATATCCAGAGGATTTGGATTGTTAGCTGGCTGAGTAAAGCAGCTTTGAGTGCTAGTTTGCAGACCTTTGGGGAGCAAGACCATATAAACAGAATATTTATTTAATCATCATCTTGGCATGTGGTACTGCTCTGACTCAAGAAAAAAAATGCTGCACATGGATTTATTTGACTTACCATTTTCACAGTGCATCTGTGCACTTACACAAGCGCAACATGCTCGTAGGTTTGTAGCACTGTGTAAAACGTTCCCTGGCTATTGATTAACACGTGTGTTGATATACAGAGGGGGTGCACGAGTGGAAAACGCTGCTGCTAGTTTGGTTATGAAAAGGCCTCGCTATTCAGCTGGAATGAGCGATTTGAAAAGGTGCACTCTCTCGACGCTAGAAAAAAAATGCATTATTTGTGCACGCGCACGTGCTGTGTTCTGTCTCAGCACGTGTCTTGCTCCATGTTGTGAAAAATGCATTATTTGTGCACGCGCACGTGCTGTGTTCTGTCTCAGCACGTGTCTTGCTCCATGTTGTGAGTGCCCCCACTGAGCGGTAATAACACACCTCACTGCTGTCTGAAATATTCATAGCAAGGTAGGCCTATCACTCTGAGTCAGTCACATGGATTCTTTATTATCAATCTCCTCTATTCTCACCTCCAGGTCACTTTATTCCACCTGCCTTTTGCTGCATCCCACTCACCCCGCAGGTTCTATCTGCACCTTAGTACCCTGCACGGTGTAGAGCTCAGAGCTCCAGACATCACCTGTCCATTCTTTAGAATTGCTCATCTTGCTTGGCAGACATGCTACATTATTAGTTTTAACACTGAGATAATCATTATATTTAATGCATCTGTATTCCTGAGCAACTTTAAAAAAGAAAATATTGCACGAATCAGATGTCTCTGTGCATGTTTCATTCAAACACTGCTTTCTTCAAATAACTTAAAAATTACATGACAGTTTAGTACAGCTGGATCGATGATCTGATCATTGATTTCATTTGAGTTCAAGTCTGATTTTATACAGTCTTTAAATATTTTGGACCAAATCTGTGTGTCTGTAAAGTGTTAGACTGTGTTTTTGTTGAAAATACCTGAAGATGCACAGTAACAGATTTCTAAGCAACACTTGCAATTCTAAGTATTCTTTAAAGAATATTACAAATCCTGTTGGTCACAATAGAGGCACTTGGATCATGCTAACATTAGCCTGTCGGTGTCACATTATGTGATGCTAGTGTTTTCATGCTAACATTAGCCAGTTAGCATCACATTATGTGACACCCACAGATTTACTAGATAGGCAAGACCTGTATAAAAGAATTGCCCCAGGCGGATCGCGGCCCCGTCATCTTGGAAGGTTGAAGCGCTGCAGCTGTCTTTGGAAAATGCACGCTCTGCGCTTGTAATCACTGTCGATTCTTTGGCCGACTTCTCCGCCGTTATTTACATTTAAGACGTGAAAACTTGTGCTCAGGTCAATTCAGATACTGAGATTTGATTTGTGAAGTCAGATTTATTATACCTGTTGATCCTTTCTCCCTATAAGGCTGTGAATGGAGCGTAAAGTGCAGCTCTTGTCAATAGAAAACTCATGTCATCAGTCAACTGTGTGGCTTTTCCTCCTTTTTTGTCTCCTTCTGTGCTTTGACAGTGAAGGATTGGAGCAAAATCATCCCGTGCTGGACCACAGCCCCCAGCCAACTGCGCCCACTGCCCGCCGAGGAAGGGCTTCCGTGTCACAGCCCCTGCCCACTCGGCGGCTGCACCTGACCGTCAAGATCCCCGAACCGGCCGGCAACGCCGCTCATGAGCTCCTCGTCGTTGCCGACAGCCAGCTGCAGGTGACGGGGAATGATACAAGTCTTCTCACTGTCTCGAGCACCGCCGCCAGCCAGCGTGAGGATCCCAGCGGTCAGACACTTGAGCACAGCCTCCAAGCAAATGCGGGCTCCAGCACACACACGTCCCACACAGCTACCGCCACGCTCAGCAGACGGTGGACTCGGCCGACTCGAAACTGCAATCCAGTATGGGAGGAGCGAGACAAAACAGGCGGTAAGCCTGTTTTGTCTCTTACGTTCATGATTTCATTCTAATCCTTCGCTGTCAAAGCACAGAAAAAAAGAGGACTGATGACACGAGTTTTCTATTGACAGGAGCTCCATTTTACACTCCATTCACAGCCTTATAGGGAGAAAGGATCAACAGTTATAATAAATCTGACTTCACAATTTGAATCTACATATCTGAATTGACCTAAAGACAAGTTTTCACGTCTTGTAAATGTAAATAGCGGCGGAGAAGTTGGCCAGAGAATCAACAGTGATTACAAGTGCAGAGTGTGCATTTTCCACTGACAGCTGCAGTGCTTCAACCTTTCAAGATGGCGGGGCCTGGACCCACTCAGGGGCAGGCTTGACCCGATCTAGTATATCTGTGGTGACACCCATTAGCATGGTACTAGTGAGTTTCATGCTAATGTTAGTCAGGTAGCATTGCAGTATGTGACAATTGCACATTTCCAAGACGTGAATATGATTAAATCTACCGTAAATCACTGCTTTAAGGCGCACCCATGCTCAGGTCCTCATCTACCACAATGATGTGTAGTTTTTCAAGCACATTATAAATCCCTTTTCTAACAATGGAGGAAGCCAGCTTATGCTAACTTTAAGGGTCACTTACACAGGACAGTGTCCTCTGACAGTCCGTTGTGCGTCCAAAATATTTGTCAGGACAGACGAGGGGCACCAAAACGTCTTTCTGGGTAAGTGCTTTGATGTCCCTTGTGCGATGATTCAGCATTATAAAGAGCACATTTCTTGGCAAACGATGTGTTCACCAAGTGTCATCTGTCCCTCCTCTGTGCCTCCTCCATACTACCATGGAGTCCTGTGCATCCACTGAGCTTCCTTTGTGCTTTCTCTATGCCACACATCAGCAACCAATGGCATTCTGTGAGCATCTGTTCAGTGGTGCTTCTGCCTCCTAGTAGATGCCTGAGAGTTTTTATGGAGAGACATTGATCGAAAATGCCCACTTTTGGTGTGTGCTACATTATGGTGCTGCGGGCTTGCACTTATCACCATAGAGGTCCCTCACGTGTGATCACAACTCTTCTCTTTCAAAAAAAGAAAAACCTGCATTGGCTGTGTTACACTATGACTGATAGAGCAAAAGATTTAGTTGTGTATGTTCGCATTTTGTCCGTTGCAAAATTTGTCAATCTCCCGTGGAGTTGGCCACTAATGGACAGATGACATCTGTTAAGGTTTGTTAGCAGAATTCAAGTTGAAACCCAATATGCACACAACATGGACACAAGGGATGATATCAACAAAAGTGATTTTATTGTGACAAAAAGTTCCAAAAGTGCAGAGGTGATCCACAATCCCAAATATCCCACTAACGCAATGAAGCAAAACAACAGAGGCTGCAAGTGTCAGACTGGTAGTTCTGTGGTCTTGATTTTTATTATTGTTGCTTTGTCTTTTCTGTTATTTCTATTTCTTGGGGTTTTGTGGCTATGTTCTTTAAGCTGCGTTTAGACATAACGATGGCAAGTCATGAATGCCATAAAGTATATGTTCTTGGCTGCTGATCACGAATGAGATGATTCGGGGAAGAGGCATCAGGTGTCCTCATGAACTGCTGCAACCTGTTGCGCATCGTTAAGTTCTGTCACATTGTGAATGAGACGAATTGTCTCCACACACACCCCCATATTCATCCAACCGTCAGTTGCTGAACAGTTCAGATCGCTCCAGTTTGCTCCTCAAAATCTAGATTAATCCACAGCAGAAGAACTTTGTGACTGTATGCTTAGTTGGGCTCTGTGCCATGGAGTGGCGCAGAGAGGAGGAGACGGAAAGAGCCACATGTGTGGCTCCACACGACTCTCGTCTCCTGCATTTTCCCAAACATCAGGCACATGCAGCAGGTGGAACACCTACAGGAGCGTGCTGAGGAGCATTGGAACGACAGTTTTAGCCAACTTGGCGTCACTGTCCTTCTTCAGCATACTGCAGCAATGACACTGAATGCCGTGGAGCAGGGATTAATTGTGCACATGTCAGAGAAGAATGCTGTCACATTTTATTAAGGATCACCACTAATCAAGACGGATCAACACTCAGTTGCGACCTCCACGACATGAGGTGAAATGAGGGTGGTGCGTGACATAAGTGGAAGATTTTTTGACAGCCAAAAACATGCTCCACAAAAATCATGAATATCACGCACCAACACGCACTATTAAGAAACATATTCAGATGCGTTACATCACGTTAAGAATGTCAGAAATGTGCCAAGAATGATGCAAATATGACATTTGTAACGTGTCTTGTCTATGTGTAAATGCAGCATTAGTCTGTCACCTGGGTGTTTGGTGGTGGGTGTGTCACTTCCAAAGTTTTCCCCGCCCTACTGACTCACATCTGCTCTGCATCACTGGCTGATAACTCTCCTTATTTAAATCTCTCTTCCTTCCTCCCATTTCGCCAGCTTGTTGTGTCTTGTGCCTTGACTTCCAGCCTTTCCTCTGAGTTTTGTGTGACCTGACTGCCTTACCATGTTTTTGAAATCCTCTGCCTGTTTTTAACTCTGCCTTTTGCCCGATGATTTGGTTAATGCCCCCCTACTGAGTAGGGGGGCAAAGCTTTCGATTTACTGATCGATCTACATTCCGATCCTCACCTATGGTCATGAGATTTGGCTCATGACCGAAAGAACGAGATCGCGAGTACAAGCGGCTGAGATGAGTTTCCTCCGCAGGGTGGCTGGGTGCTCCCTTAGAGATAGGGTCAGGAGCTCAGTCAGTCGGGAGGAGCTCGGAGTCGAGCCGCTGCTCCTCCACGTTGAAAGGAGTCAGTTGAGGTGGCTCGGGCATCTTTTCCGGATGCCCCCTGGACGCTTTGCTGGAGAGGTGTTCCGGGCACGTCCCATTGGGAGGAGGCCCCGGGAAAGACCCAGGACACGATGGAGGGACTACATCTCTCGGCTGGCTTGGAAACGCCTTGGGGTTCCCCCGGAGGAGCTGGGGAAGGTGTGTGTGGATCAGGAGGTCCGGGCGGTTTTGCTTGAGCTGCTGCCCCTGCGACCCGACTCCGGATAAAGCGGAAGAAAATGGATGGATGGATGGATGGATGGATGGATGGATGGATGGATGGATGGATGGATGTGGTTAATATTGCTGCTCTCTGACTGCCTTTTTGTGTCCTGAACCATGCCTGTTCTTCCAGTAAAGAACTTTGAATGCTGACCATCTGAGAGTGAGTCCTGCATTTGTGTTCAACACGAGTGTGTCTCCGAGCCTGATAGCAAGGTGAAACAATCGAAAAACCAGGGTCAGAATTACAAAATAACTAAGACAGGGGTAAACACAGGGAACTGGTATTTACACACAGAATTATACAGAAACTATGGCGAGGAGCAAGACACAGGTAAACATTCACAATGACACTGACTGACAAACGAGTGTTTAAATAACACAGGTGGAATTGACAACAGGTGGGAGATGTACGAGGAGGTGGAACTTAAGACTCACGCGAAAGAAACAGAGTGTAGTGAGATAACATAACTGAACAGACAACAAGAATAATACTACTTATAATAACAACAATAAAAGGAATAACAACAGGTGAGCAGGAAATAAAATACAATAACCAAGCAAACCCTTAGAGGACAAGAAATAAACAGATACAACTAAATGACAACCATGAAACATGAACTCAAATGAAAAAAAAAAAAAGAAATAAAACATCAAGGTAAATGAACGTAAAAGACAATCCAAACCAAACTATGCTATTCCGAATCAAGGATGTAGAACAACAGAAATAAACTGTGCATACACAAAGTTGGTAAGCTTTGTGCTGGCTGGCCTCTACTGGTGGTTGGCTCTCACTGCGGTATTGTATCACTTCCTGTTCTGGAGCACAGCGGTGTTTTGCTGTATCTGTTAGCTGTTTAACCTGCGCAGTTAGATTGATCTAGATAACGATTTGTTTCACAGTGTAATCTTCACGTGCCTTAACTAAAGCACTCCGTCTGCTGAATCACCTCTAAATTATTTACACATTATTCACTTTGTGTGTTTTTAGGAATCCGCTAGCTTAGCGCAGCTACTAGCTCTTAGCCGGTTTAGCATGGCGGCTTCTCCTGTCTCTCCCGCACTTTTCTGCTCTGGGTGTGAAAGTTAGTTATTCCTCGGCCTCCTTTAGCAGTAATGGTACTTGTAATAATTGTAGCTTATTCGTAGCTTTGGAGGCCAGGCTGGGCGAATTGGAGACTCAGCTCCGCACCGTGGAAAATTCTACAGCTAGCCAGGCCCCTGTAGTCGGTGCGGACCAAGGTAGCTTAGCCGCCGTTAGTTCCCTTCCAGCAGATCCAAAGCAGCCGGGAAAGCAGGCCGACTGGGTGACTGTGAGGAGGAAGCGTAGTCCTAAACAGAAGCCCGTGTACACTGCCAACCCGTTCACATTTCTAACCGTTTTTCCCCACTCGGCGACACACCTGCCGAGGATCAAACTCTGGTTATTGGCGACTCTGTTTTGAGAAATGTGAAGTTAGGGACACCAGCAACCATAGTCAATTGTCTTCCGGGGGCCAGAGCAGGCGACATTGAAGGAAATTTGAAACTGCTGGCTAAGGCTAAGCGTAAATTTGGTAAGATTGTAATTCACGTCGGCAGTAATGACACGCGGATACGCCAATCGGAGGTCACTAAAATTTACATTGAATCGGTGTGTAACTTTGCAAACACAATGTCAGACTCTGTAGTTTTCTCTGGGCCCCTCCCCAATCGGACCGGGAGTGACATGTTTAGACGCATGTTCTCCTTGAATTGCTGGCTGTCTGAGTGGTGTCCAAAAAATGAGGTGGGCTTAATAGATAATTGGCAAAGCTTCTGGGGAAAACCTGGTCTTGTTAGGAGAGATGGCATCCATCCGACTTTGGATGGAGCAGCTCTAATTTCTAGAAATCTGGCCAATTTTCTTAAATCCTCCAAACTGTGACTATCCAGGGTTGGGACCAGGAAGCAGAGTTGTAGTCTTACACAACTCTATGCAGCTTCTCTCCCCCTGCCATCCCCTCATTACCCCATCCCCGTAGAGACGGTGCCTGCTCCCAGACCACCAATAACCAGCAAAAATCTATTTAAGCATAAAAATTCAAAAAGAAAAAATAATATAGCACCTTCAACTGCACCACAGACTAAAACAGTTAAATGTGGTCTATTAAACATTAGGTCTCTCTCTTCTAAGTCCCTGTTAGTAAATTATATAATAATTGATCAACATATTGATTTATTCTGCCTTACAGAAACCTGGTTACAGCAGGATGAATATGTTAGTTTAAATGAGTCAACACCCCCGAGTCACACTAACTGCCAGAATGCTCGTAGCACGGGCCGAGGTGGAGGATTAGCAGCAATCTTCCATTCCAGCTTATTAATTAATCAAAAACCCAGACAGAGCTTTAATTCATTTGAAAGCTTGACTCTTAGTCTTGTCCATCCAAATTGGAAGTCCCAAAAACCAGTTTTATTTGTTGTTATCTATCGTCCTCCTGGTCGTTACTGTGAGTTTCTCTGTGAATTTTCAGACCTTTTGTCTGACTTAGTGCTTAGCTCAGATAAGATAATTATAGTGGGCGATTTTAACATCCACACAGATGCTGAGAATGACAGCCTCAACACTGCATTTAATCTATTATTAGACTCAATTGGCTTTGCTCAAAATGTAAATGAGTCCACCCACCACTTTAATCATATCTTAGATCTTGTTCTGACTTATGGTATGGAAATTGAAGACTTAACAGTATTCCCTGAAAACTCCCTTCTGTCTGATCATTTCATAATAACATTTACATTTACTCTGATGGACTACCCAGCAGTGGGGAATAAGTTTCATTACACTAGAAGTCTTTCAGAAAGCGCTGTAACTAGGTTTAAGGATATGATTCCTTCTTTATGTTCTCTAATGCCATATACCAACACAGTGCAGAATAGCTACCTAAACTCTGTGAGTGAGATAGAGTATCTCGTCAATAGTTTTACATCCTCATTGAAGACAACTTTGGATGCCTTAAATCAGAAGTGCCTGACTCCGTGGTATAACTCACAAACTCGCAGCTTAAAGCAGATAACCCGTAAGTTGGAGAGGAAATGGCGTCTCACTAATTTAGAAGATTTTCACTTAGCCTGGAAAAAGAGTCTGTTGCTCTATAAAAAAGCCCTCCGTAAAGCTAGGACATCTTACTACTCATCACTAATTGAAGAAAATAAGAACAACCCCAGGTTTCTTTTCAGCACTTTAGCCAGGCTGACAAAGAGTCAGAGCTCTATTG
Organism: Thalassophryne amazonica; assembly: GCF_902500255.1. Lineage (NCBI taxonomy): Eukaryota > Metazoa > Chordata > Actinopteri > Batrachoidiformes > Batrachoididae > Thalassophryne > Thalassophryne amazonica. Next base: position 92,819,149 of record NC_047111.1, read on the forward strand.
AGCTGAGGATTCCTTTAACTTTAACTAGTAATGACTTCATGACTTTCTTTGCTAATAAAATTCTAACTATTAGAGAAAAAATTACTCATAACCATCCCAAAGACATATCATTATCTTTGGCTGCTTTCAGTGATGCTGGTATTTGGTTAGACTCTTTCTCTCCGATTTTTCTGTCTGAGTTATTTTCAATCAATCAATCAATCAATCAATCAATCAATCAATCAATCAATTTTTTTATATAGCGCCAAATCACAACAAACAGTTGCCCCAAGGCGCTTTATATTGTAAGGCAAGGCCATACAATAATTATGTAAAACCCCAACAGTCAAAACGACCCCCTGTGAGCAAGCACTTGGCTACAGTGGGAAGGAAAAACTCCCTTTTAACAGGAAGAAACCTCCAGCAGAACCAGGCTCAGGGAGGGGCAGTCTTCTGCTGGGACTGGTTGGGGCTGAGGGAGAGAACCAGGAAAAAGACATGCTGTGGAGGGGAGCAGAGATCGATCACTAATGATTAAATGCAGAGTGGTGCATACAGAGCAAAAAGAGAAAGAAACAGTGCATCATGGGAACCCCCCAGCAGTCTACGTCTATAGCAGCATAACTAAGAGATGGTTCAGGGTCACCTGATCCAGCCCTAACTATAAGCTTTAGCAAAAAGGAATGTTTTAAGCCTAATCTTAAAAGTAGAGAGGGTGTCTGTTTCCCTGATCTGAATTGGGAGCTGGTTCCACAGGAGAGGAGCCTGAAAGCTGAAGGCTCTGCCTCCCATTCTACTCTTACAAACCGTAGGAACTACAAGTAAGCCTGCAGTCTGAGAGCGAAGCGCTCTATTGGGGTGATATGGTACTACGAGGTCCCTAAGATAAGATGGGACCTGATTATTCAAAACCTTATAAGTAAGAAGAAGAATTTTAAATTCTATTCTAGAATTAACAGGAAGCCAATGAAGAGAGGCCAATATGGGTGAGATATGCTCTCTCCTTCTAGTCCCCGTTAGTACTCTAGCTGCAGCATTTTGAATTAACTGAAGGCTTTTTAGGGAACTTTTAGGACAACGTGAAAATAATGAATTACAATAGTCCAACCTAGAGGAAATAAATGCATGAATTAGTTTTTCAGCATCACTCTGAGACAAGACCTTTCTAATTTTAGAGATATTGCGTAAATGCAAAAAAGCAGTCCTACATATTTGTTTAATATGCGCTTTGAATGACATATCATGATCAAAAATGACTCCAAGATTTCTCACAGTATTACTAGAGGTCAGGGTAATGCCATCCAGAGTAAGGATCTGGTTAGACACCATGTTTCTAAGATTTGTGGGGCCAAGTACAATAACTTCAGTTTTATCTGAGTTTAAAAGCAGGAAATTAGAGGTCATCCATGTCTTTATGTCTGTAAGACAATCCTGCAGTTTAGCTAATTGGTGTGTGTCCTCTGGCTTCATGGATAGATAAAGCTGGGTATCATCTGCGTAACAATGAAAATTTAAGCAATACCGTCTAATAATACTGCCTAAGGGAAGCATGTATAAAGTGAATAAAATTGGTCCTAGCACAGAACCTTGTGGAACTCCACAATTAACTTTAGTCTGTGAAGAAGATTCCCCATTTACATGAACAAATTGTAATCTATTAGACAAATATGATTCAAACCACCGCAGCGCAGTGCCTTTAATACCTATGGCATGCTCTAATCTCTGTAATAAAATTTTATGGTCAACAGTATCAAAAGCAGCACTGAGGTCTAACAGAACAAGCACAGAGATGAGTCCACTGTCCGAGGCCATAAGAAGATCATTTGTAACCTTCACTAATGCTGTTTCTGTACTATGATGAATTCTAAAACCTGACTGAAACTCTTCAAATAGACCATTCCTCTGCAGATGATCAGTTAGCTGTTTTACAACTACCCTTTCAAGAATTTTTGAGAGAAAAGGAAGGTTGGAGATTGGCCTATAATTAGCTAAGATAGCTGGGTCAAGTGATGGCTTTTTAAGTAATGGTTTAATTACTGCCACCTTAAAAGCCTGTGGTACATAGCCAACTAACAAAGATAGATTGATCATATTTAAGATCGAAGCATTAAATAATGGTAGGGCTTCCTTGAGCAGCCTGGTAGGAATGGGGTCTAATAAACATGTTGATGGTTTGGATGAAGTAACTAATGAAAATAACTCAGACAGAACAATCGGAGAGAAAGAGTCTAACCAAATACCGGCATCACTGAAAGCAGCCAAAGATAACGATACGTCTTTGGGATGGTTATGAGTAATTTTTTCTCTAATAGTTAAAGTTTTGTTAGCAAAGAAAGTCATGAAGTCATTACTAGTTAAAGTTAATGGAATACTCAGCTCAATAGAGCTCTGACTCTTTGTCAGCCTGGCTACAGTGCTGAACAGAAACCTGGGGTTGTTCTTATTTTCTTCAATTAGTGATGAGTAGAAAGATGTCCTAGCTTTACGGAGGGCTTTTTTATAGAGCAACATACTCTTTTTCCAGGCTAAGTGAAGATATTCTAAATTAGTGAGACGCCATTTCCTCTCCAACTTACGGGTTATCTGCTTTAAGCTACGAGTTTGTGAGTTATACCACGGAGTCAGGCACTTCTGATTTAAAGCTCTCTTTTTTAGAGGAGCTACAGCATCCAAAGTTGTCTTCAATGAGGATGTAAAACTATTGACGAGATACTCTATCTCACTTACAGAGTTTAGGTAGCTACTCTGCACTGTGTTGGTATATGGCATTAGAGAACATAAAGAAGGAATCATATCCTTAAACCTAGTTACAGCGCTTTCTGAAAGACTTCTAGTGTAATGAAACTTATTCCCCACTGCTGGGTAGTCCATCAGAGTAAATGTAAATGTTATTAAGAAATGATCAGACAGAAGGGAGTTTTCAGGGAATACTGTTAAGTCTTCTATTTCCATACCATAAGTCAGAACAAGATCTAAGATATGATTAAAGTGGTGGGTGGACTCATTTACTTTTTGAGCAAAGCCAATAGAGTCTAATAATAGATTAAATGCAGTGTTGAGGCTGTCATTCTCAGCATCTGTGTGGATGTTAAAATCGCCCACTATAATTATCTTATCTGAGCTAAGCACTAAGTCAGACAAAAGGTCTGAAAATTCACAGAGAAACTCACAGTAACGACCAGGTGGACGATAGATAATAACAAATAAAACTGGTTTTTGGGACTTCCAATTTGGATGGACAAGACTAAGAGTCAAGCTTTCAAATGAATTAAAGCTCTGTCTGGGTTTTTGATTAATTAATAAGCTGGAATGGAAGATTGCTGCTAATTTTCATTAGTTACTTCCTCCAAACCATCAACATGTATATTAGACCCCATTCCTACCAGGCTGCTCAAGGAAGCCCTACCATTAATTAATGCTTCAAGCTTAAATATGATCAATCTGTCTTTATTAGTTGGCTATGTACCACAGGCTTTTAAGGTGGCAGTAATTAAACCATTACTTAAAAAGCCATCATTTGACCCAGCTATCTTAGCTAATTATAGGCCAATCTCCAACCTTCCTTTTCTCTCAAAAATTCTTGAAAGGGTAGTTGTAAAACAGCTAACTGATCATCTGCAGAGGAATGGTCTATTTGAAGAGTTTCAGTCAGGTTTTAGAATCCATCATAGTACAGAAACAGCATTAGTGAAAGTTACAAATGATCTTCTTATGGCCTCAGACAGTGGACTCATCTCTGTGCATGTTCTGTTAGACCTCAGTGCTGCTTTTGATACTGTTGACCATAAAATTTTATTACAGAGATTAGAGCATGCCATAGGTATTAAAGGCACTGCGCTGCAGTGGGTTGAATCATATTTATCTAATAGATTGCAATTTGTTCATGTAAATGGGGAATCTTCTTCACAGACTAAGGTTAATTATGGAGTTCCACAAGGTTCTGTGGTAGGACCAATTTTATTCACTTTATACATGTTTCCCTTAGGCAGTATTATTAGACAGCATTGCTTAAATTTTCATTGTTACGCAGATGATACCCAGCTTTATCTATCCATGAAGCCAGAGGACACACACCAATTAGCTAAAGTGCAGGATTGTCTTACAGACATAAAGACATGGATGACCTCTAATTTCCTGCTTTTAAACTCAGATAAAACTGAAGTTATTGTACTTGGCCCCACAAATCTTAGAAACATGGTGTCTAACCAGATCCTTACTCTGGATGGCATTACCCTGACCTCTAGTAATACTGTGAGAAATCTTGGAGTCATTTTTGATCAGGATATGTCATTCAATGCGCATATTAAACAAATATGTAGGACTGCTTTTTTTGCGTTTGCGCAATATCTCTAAAATTAGAAAGGTCTTGTCTCAGAGTGATGCTGAAAAACTAATTCATGCATTTATTTCCTCTAGGCTGGACTATTGTAATTCATTATTATCAGGTTGTCCTAAAAGTTCCCTGAAAAGCCTTCAGTTAATTGAAAATGCTGCAGCTAGAGTACTGACAGGGACTAGAAGGAGAGAGCATATCTCACCCATATTGGCCTCTCTTCTTTGGCTTCCTGTTAATTCTAGAATATAATTTAAAATTCTTCTTCTTACTTATAAGGTTTTGAATAATCAGGTCCCATCTTATCTTAGGGACCTCATAGTACCATATCACCCCAATAGAGTGCTTCGCTCTCAGACTGCAGGCTTACTTGTAGTTCCTAGGGTTTGTAAGAGTAGAATGGGAGGCAGAGCCTTCAGCTTTCAGGCTCCTCTCCTCTGGAACCAGCTCCCAATTCAGATCAGGGAGACAGACACCCTCTCTACTTTTAAGATTAGGCTTAAAACTTTCCTTTTTGCTAAAGCTTATAGTTAGGGCTGGATCAGGTGACCCTGAACCATCCCTTAGTTATGCTGCTATAGACTTAGACTACTGGGGGGTTCCCATGATGCACTGAGTGTTTCTTTCTCTTTTTGCTCTGTATGCACCACTCTGCATTTAATCATTAGTGATTGATCTCTGCTCCCCTCCACAGCATGTCTTTTTCCTGGTTCTCTCCCTCAGCCCCAACCAGTCCCAGCAGAAGACTGCCCCTCCCTGAGCCTGGTTCTGCTGGAGGTTTCTTCTTGTTAAAAGGGAGTTTTTCCTTCCCACTGTCGCCAAGTGCTTGCTCACAGGGGGTCGTTTTGACTGTTGGGGTTTTGCCGTAATTATTGTATGGCCTTGCCTTACAATATAAAGCGCCTTGGGGCAACTGTTTGTTGTGATTTAGCGCTATCTAAATAAAGTTGATTTTGATTTGATTTGGTAAACGACAAACACAAAACATGACCGTGCATGGAGATGATAACACACAAGACACAGCAGGACAATGGGAGACAAGTGCACAAGATGGGCCCAGGGGGACATGTCCACACCACAGATCAGTGGTGGGCACAGTGAACCAAAAAGTTAGTTTCGATAACAAGTAATCAGCAAACTGAAAAGTTATCCTTTATGAAGCTAAACTGATAAACCACCCAAAAAAGTTATAGGAAGCTACAGCTAACTGATAATGTTCAGTATTGTCTCTAGTACACTTGCAACTAACAAGCTGAATCACTTCTGGTAGCATCAAAGATGACCACAGACCCAAATAATACGTCAGCACTTCTATCTTTGAGCGCCCTGCCCACTGCTGGAAAGTCCTGTTTACTTCACAGCTTACAGCAGGGAAGCAGCTGAGAGGATCAACGAAGCTCAACTCTCTTCTCAATAGCAGTGTGTTGCCGTGAGGCGGAGGTCTTGGAAAATAAAGCAGTGCTGACTTATGGTTTTGATTTCTAAATAAAAAGAATACAGCTAGAATAACTCCATTAATGCCAATTCTGTAATTTCTACAAAGTCAAAATATAACATATATCTTTTAATTTTAAATAATGCACTAATTCTGAAGTTTTTAACAAACACAGACAAATGCCAAAGGGATTATGGGTAAAATGTGCCTCCTCTAACACTAATTGGTTGACTCATTCATTCTATGTAAAAACCAACATGTTAATTTGAGATGTGTTGGTGTTTACATATAAATGTGCTTTTGTAAAATATGCCATTTTTTTATTTGTTAAAAAAAAGGAATTTGCAAAACAAAGCCAAGTTGTGATATATATATATATATATATATATATATATATAAAACCGGTGTGAAAATAAACAGAACACTGACATCTACTGGTGCCCAGACGCTTAGTACTTAGGGTGAATACTGCCATGAACACTTCTGACCAGTAGATGGCAGTAGAGACCCTGAAAACTTGGTAAAACAAATATTCCAAATAAATAATCCATCCGTGTCTGCTACGTTTAAGATGCGTGGAATTTAACAAACGCAAGCCGAATTTCAGACATCTTATATATATATATATATATATATATATATATATATATATATTACTCTGGAACAAAGAGGACACTCAGTGTTTCACAAAAACAAGATGTGAAAGAACAAACATGGAGCGTTGCAGCTCACAATGATTCCAGTTGAAAATAATGGAGAAGTAACCTGAGCTTCTTCTGGCATTTTTCCATAAAACAAACACAATAACAACATCTATAAACCCAGAGAATATATTCACGAGAGTTTTAGGCACAATATACAAAGGGTTTAATGCTATTGTCCGTGTGGAGCCTGATCAGAGCATCTCAAATACATTTCTCTTGTTGTGACTGTACTGAGGTTACTCGTAATGCACCCGAGTCCAGCATGTCCACACTAAAATCTTCAACATTAGTGCAATAATTTAAAACTAAAACATACGAGGTCTATTAGATAATAAACCGACCCTTTTATTTTTTTTATGATTATTATTTGAATGATGTGCGATTACACCAATCATGCTTGAACCCTCGTGCGCATGCGTGAGTTTTTTCACGCGTGTCGGTGACGTCATTTCCCTGTGGGCAGGCCTTGAGTGAGATGTAGTCCCGCCCTCTCGGCTGAATTCCTTTGTTTCACACGCTGCTCGAGACGGTGCGCGTTGCTTTATCCAAATTTTTTCTGGACCTGTGAGGAATATCCGAGTGGACACTATTCGAGAAATTAAGCTGGTTTTCGGTGAAAAGTTTAACGGATGATGAGAGATTATGGGGTGTTTCTGTCGCTGTAAGGACTTCCCACGGAGCAGGACATCGTGCAGCGCTTCCAGGCGCCGTCATCGGCCTGTTTCGACCTGAAAACATACTAATTTAAGGCTTAATTCACCCAGGACGTCGTGAGAGAACAGAGAAGATTCAGAAGAGGCCGGCATGAGGACTTTATGTGGACATTCCACTGTTTAAGGACATTTTTTAATGAAAGACGTGCGCGCAAATTCGCCGAGTCGTTTCCGTAACGACTCGGCAAATCTGTGTGCGCCACGACAGGAAAAACACCTCCGTGTTGAAAACCGTTTGTAAAATTCAGGCGGCTTTTGATGGCTTTCAACAAGTGAGTAACTGAGAAATTGTTTAACAGCTTGGGCATGTTCCAACTTGTCCGTTAAGGTTTCCAACGGAGGTGTTTTTCCTATCGCGACCCCCCGTGGTCGGGTCCGGCCCGACATGCGACTCTGCCCGCACGTTCTTTCATTACAAAATGTCCGTTAACAATGGAATGTCCGAATAAACTCCTCATGGCGACCTCTTCTGAAAGTTCTCTGTTCTCTGACGACTTACTGGGTCAACAGAGCCTGAAATGTGGAAGTTTTCAACTTGAAATGGCGAGACGCTGCCGCCTCGAAGCGCAGATCGCCATCAGGTGCCGTGGGCCGTCCTTACGGCGACACTACCAGACCAAAATCTCTCATCAGCCGTTAAAATTTTTACCGAAAACCAGCTGAATTTATCGAATGGTGTCCACTCAGTTGTGCCTTACAGTTTTGAAAAAATTTTGATCAAACAAAGCAGCAGTCTCTGAGCCATTCCTAAACAATGAAAAAAACGACAAGAGGGTGGACGACTCCTAACTCAAAACTCTCGCATGCCCATGAGGGTTCAAGCATGTCTGATGTAATCACACGTGATTCAAATCCATATGGTTTTTGCAAAAAATAATAAGGTCGGATACTTTTCTAATAGACCTCTAATACTGATATTTTCACTTTCTAAAACTTCAGGCGTGACATTAATTTAAATAACTTGTCCAAAATTAGTTTAGTTAAAATTTCAACCATAAGTTAAAACTGTATGCCTCTGGATGACTTGAGTGATATTGCCAGCAAACTAGTATGGGATCAAAAGAAATTAGGTCTTTTTTTTCTTTTTTCTTTTCTCTGAGCAGTTTTTCTTTCTCTGCAGAGGATAGAGCAGTTTCTTCTTAAACTAGCTCTCCTCTGTTTGTAGAGGATAGAACTGCTTATCTATTACACTTAAATCTTTCATGTCAGGCTTTATAAATGTTAGTGGTCTAAAAATTATTGAACCAAGATTAGTCCACTGATGGTTTTCAAAATTATCTGAAAAGTGAATCGATAATGAAAACATTAGCGTCGATAATTAGCAGTTAGCGGATTAGCGGAACTGTGCCCACCACTGCCACAGACATACACACCAGTGGCAGGGGGGAGTGCCCACAGTAAACCAAGGAAGACGCATCCACACACATACACACCAATGGCAGGGGGACGTGCACACAGCAGACTGAGGGAGACACATATGCACCGGCAGCAGGAGGGAGTGCACCTCACAACCCAGGAGGGGACACATTGACACACACATGAGACACAAGATGAGATTATAACATAAGACAGCGTGGATCCATAAGATAAATGAAAACCCAAAGATATGACAAAACCAAAAACCACAGCCAAACGGGACGCTGGGTGGAACCACAACGTCACATTTCCTCAGAGATCTGCACTGAGCAGAAGGATTTTGTCGGTTTATAGACATATATGCTTGAGCAGAGTTTTCTGTGGCTTACACTGTAAAACAACCGTACAAGCTGGACCTTAAAAAAATGTGGAAACTGATTGCTTGGAAAAAAATAAGTAATTACTTTTTCACTTAAAATTACTTGAAAAAGTACTTGTTCCTTACTTATCTTTTTCCAGGCAATCGGTTTCCACATTAAAAAAAAAAAAAGTAAAGTCCACTACTCAGGTTTTACAGTGTAAAAGCATGATGCCATATTTCGTCACTGTTCATGTGCCAGGACATCATACAGCTTTGACGCACCTCCCCGCTGAGAGAGAGAGAGAGAGAGAGAGAGAGAGAGAGAGAGAGAGAGAGAGAGAGAGAGAGAGAGAGAGAGAGAGAGAGAGAGAGAAGTGAGAGCTCTCTTTTTCTTCAAGACAGCTCTCTCTCTCTCTTTTTTTCTGTTCCCAATGTTGTTGCTTCATCTGTCCTTTCTCTGCTTGTGCTGAATTGACACAGGAGCTTTGGCCAATCAGAAGCCAAGAATAAACCATCAGACAACTGCAGGAAAAGGAGAAGACAAGCAGTGGACAAAATGTCAAAGAAATGTGCAAGCAGCGGGAAAACTCTCTGCCTGATCGCTGCACAAATTTTTGCACACGCACAAAACTTTCTCACGAAGTTGGTAGACATGAGTTGACAAGGAACCCATAGCGCTTTATAATGAACATCATTCATAAAAATCACAGCAAACAGCCTGAATATTGTGCATGCATTCAGTGTTTGTTGGCCGGCCATGGTGCCCTCTCTGCCTTCCTTGTGTATCGCCTGTGCCTCTTCTGAGGATCCTCCAACCTCTGCATCCCTTCTGCATTAGTTTGAACATGCTCAAAAATTCATGGTTTCCATTGTTTCCTGTGTGCTTCCACTGAATGTTCCTTGTACAACCTAGGCATGTGCTGTGCACTCCTTCAGCATCCTGTCGCATCCTCCCCAACTTTCTGGTCGCACAAAGGATGAAGAAGGGACTCCATCCCTGTGTAAGGGGGACTTTAGGTGCAATGTCAGCTCTTTCACATTACACCTAACTCCAAGCTAGTGCCATTTAGTTTTTTTTGTTTTGTTTTATTGTAGGCCATTTTTGCCTTTTGTTAGTATGGATACTTTTAGTATGGTTTCTATGCAATGTTTTATAAATGAAACCTCAGGACCCTAAAGACTTTGCTCTTGCTTCTTCTGTCATTATTTTGGCATGGCCAACGACCAGGGATGTCATGACTCCAAAAGTTCTTTTGATGTGTTTCTCGACCTCAAAGGCCAAGGATGCAGAGGCATGAATGTCACTCCATCCCTGTGTAATGGGGACTTTAGGTACAATGTCAGCTTTTTCACATCACACCTAACTCCAAGCTAGTGCCATTTAGCGTTTTTTTTTGTTGTTGTTTTAATATTGTAGGCCATTTTTTGCCTTTTGTTTGTATGGATACTTTTAGTATGGATTCTATGCAATGTTTTATAAATGAGACCTCAGGACCCTAAAGATTTGGCTTTTGTTTCTTCTGTCAAGATTTTGGCATGGCCAACGACCAGGCATGTCATGACTCCAAAAGTTCTTTTGAGGTGTTTCTCAACCTCAAGGACCAAGGATCCAGAGGCATGAATGTCACTTTTGTGAATCTCCCCTTAAGTAAGCCGGAAACGTCTACAACCCAGACAAAATCAGGAGACTCAGTATTATACAAATATTCAAAGTAGTCAGCCCAGTGAGACAGTACAGCAGAAGCATCTGTTAGGACCGAGCTCTCACCCTCCATAACTGACAGGATGAGGTGGCAACAAAACAAAAACTTCCTCTGTAAACACATTGAGGGCCACTTGACAGATGGTGAGTCACCTGATCACAGATTCCACTAACAACCACTTGTCAACCACTCAATGGATTTACTTTGTGCTTGAAATAATGATAGTAAGACAATTCTACAGTAACAGAATTGCAATCAGAGAAACATTTTAGGGTGATTCTTTAACTACGGGCACTATTGGCTTGTAAATGTAATTTCCACCACACCATTGCCTTACAATATAAAGTGCCTTGTTTGTTGTGATTTGGCACTATATACATGTGCTCTGATGTCACTGTTTATCTCCATAGAAACTACCCAAACAATCTTTCATACAAACTGTTTAAAGGGACATTACATGTTGTGGTGGAAATTACGGCAATAGTGTGGGACAACTACATTTTGTTTTAAAAAAATCACAACAGTTGTATGACATTGAATACCCCAATTATGTTTTGATTATTTTACTGATATTTTATTCAGAGATATTTTAAAACATTAGAAAAAATGTTTCTTTACCATTCGTTTTTATTATTGAAGATCAAAAGTCTGGGTGTGGGACAAGCACAAAACGGCAATATTTGCATATAATGATGCTGAAAAAAGGTGAAAAAGTCATCATAGACTACTAGAACAAATTTCTTAACACACTTAACTAAAAGTGTGAAATTTCCCCTTGTTTTCTGTTTTTCATACAATATGATCAAAGGACATAATAAGTGCCCGTAGTCTAAGAATCACCCTTTAATGGGAAGCTAAAATTTGGCCAGATTTGGCTGACATCATAATTCTGTTACCATAGAATTACCCAGTATCTTGTCCTGACACAATGTGCATCATAGTATAACCATTTTGAAAGTGTGTACATTGCCACATTATGGCCATAAACAATTCAAATTTCATATCAATGTTTGCCGTGGACCTTTACTGTGTCCTGTTTGTTATATGATGACATTGTCTGACATTGTTTGACTTGCCCAGTAGTGGACATGAATCAGATCTGCTTTCGCTCATTTTTAATGATTTGTACTGCAACCCTCCTTATTTGGTTTCAGGGGGGGAAAAAAAAAAAAGCTTTTTCCATAATAGCTATAAAAAAGTATGTGCATCCATTATCCTAAAGTATTTTTCTGTTGCACATTCAGTGTCATGAGGCACAAACATTACTGCGTTAAACGATAAACAAGTGGCACAAACTGCAGACATCTGACTTGACAGCAAAACAATAATCAGCTTAATGTGATACATGCTCCACCTGCAGATGGATGATATGCAGATCATAATTTCATTTGCATAAGTTGATAATTAAAGCAATTATGACGAATGCTAGATGTGAAACACTAAGCCATTATGAATTTTACAAAAGGCCATTGATCTTGTTTTCAGTGGATTGCTAAACCACATCATATTTTAACCTGCATGAAGGATTTTCAGTTTCATCAGAGAGTTTTAAAGTTCTTGTCTTGTTTGCATTATGCGACTGAGCATATGCAAGAAGAAAAGTTAGAAAACACTTTTTTAAAAAAAAAATTCTGGTCCAGTGGTTAAGGGTTGGGCTTGAGACCAGAGGATCCTCGGTTCAAATCTCAGCCTGACCGGAAAATCATTAAGGACCTTTGGGCAAGGTCCTTAATCCCCAAGTCGCTCTCGGTGTGTAGTGGGCGCCTTGAATGGTAGCAGCCTTACATTGGGGTGAATGTGAGGCATTGCTGTGTAAAGCGCTTTGAGCATCTGATGCAGATGGAAAAGTGCTACGTATATAAATGCAGTCCATTTAGTTATTTTATGGAAACACATTCAGTCGGTTGAGCCATAAATAGTTAACTGATACCAGAATAATTTCAGTCTGGGAGCATGTGTTGGTGCCTTGTCTCACTGCATCCACCACACCGTGGAACTGTGTCCTGGATGGCAACCACTCACTTAAACATCTCCATTTCTCATAACTACCCATATATCTGCCACTTCTAGGTGAAACGATGGTGTTCCTCACCCTTCTCCAGGCGCTGCAGTACTCAGCACTGAGCCACCAACATGCTTAATTGCAGTGTGGCCAAAGTAACTTTGAAAAGTTACTATGTACATTTTACAGTTACTTTATACAGTTACTTCATTAGCAGCTGTGGACAACTTGTCAGCAGCTGCTGAATGTAACTACTAAAGTAACTAGTAATCTAATTTGGTTATTTTTAAGATTGAGTGCTCAGAAAAGTATTAGTTACTTTGCTGATTAGTTACTTTACTGATTACTTAATCTTAAGAGTAACAAAGTTAGATTACTAGTTACCTTATTAGATACATTACTTATTAGCAGTGATGCCGGTAATGTGTTACTCTAATCTGACTCTAATCACTTTTTTCAGTAACGACTAATCTATCGTGTTAATCTTTCCAAATCAGTAATCAGATTAAAGTCACTGTGCGTTACTATTATTTTTGCATTGGGGGTCGATAGCAGCATTAAACTTGGTCTGTGGGCAGGGGGTCGGGGTTTCGACTGAACTGCCCACTTTAAGTGAACTGTGAGCTTTTCATCCGCAGTTTTCTGCAGCAGCTACGACTCGTCCTCACCTCTTAAAGCGCGGTGACAACAGCACACCTGCACTGAGCGTCAACAACTAACACTATTTTCCACTCAAACACACCTAAACTCTCTTTCTGAGGAGCACATGATGTGAAAACACAATAAAACTTTCTTACCTGTAAATCTGGTCCTGGTTTCTGCATAAATAAATGTTATCCATTCTTTGTGCTCAAACACCAACGCAGGGGCGAATCCAGGTGGAATGGGGGCGTGGGATAAGGATGCCCCCCCCCCCACAACACCCCTAGATTAAAGGTCCAGTTTTGAAGCCTTTTTTTGTTTTGTTTTTTACTACAACTACTAATACTACTTGTAATAATAATAATTTTGACAAGTAAAATGTTTAGAGAGAATTTAAATGTTAGAAAAATATTAGAAAGAATTTAATAGTTACATTTATAAACAATGTAGGTTAGAAATTGCAAGTTTTACTGTTACAGTGCTGTCAACAGTTAAATATGAGGTCAAGAAAGACGTCTTTATTTTACTTTTTATTAAACAAGTATTTATTTTCATTGAAGTCAAGAAAGGGTGACTATAAAGTGAGTTTTGGCAAAAAAGGTATCATTGTCATGTTGAGGTGGCAGAGGGTTGCTGTCAGCAGCTGGGGAAAGTAACTATAAAAGTAACTAGTAATCTAACTTAGTTACTTTTCCAATTGAGTAATCAGTAAAGTAACTAAGTTACTTTTCCAAGGAGTAATCAGTAATCGGATTACTTTTTCAAAGTAACTGTGGCAACACTGCTTATTAGTTGCAAATTGCTGGCAGCTCCTAATAAAGTATCTGCATAAAGCTTCTAATAAAGTAACTAAAAAGAAGCTAATAAAGTAACTTTTCAAAGTACCGTATTTTCCGGACTATAAGTCGCACCGGAGTATAAGTCGCACCAGCCACTTTATCCATTATAAAGAAAAATAAACCATAAATAAGTCGCACCGGAGTATAAGTTGCACCAGCCACTTTATCATTATAAAGAAAAATAAACCATAAATAAGTTGCACTGGACTATAAGTCCCATGGACATACAGGTATGTTAACTTAACATGAAAAGTTCAGATGATAATATTGTGACGGCTACCGTTTTCAGATGCATATTTCACCAGTTGTAACTTACAATCTGCAGAGTATGATTTTCTTTTTGGTGGCATTTTTTCGGGCCTTCTCCGTTGTCTTGTTAAGTTATCAGTAACGTTGAAATTTTTATTTTTCTATGGTAGTCAGAAGTCGCAGGAACAGTCACACAAGCCTTGAGTGCCCTCTCGTGAGCTGCATTTTACCTACAGATATGTTTGTATTTTGCGGACCACATTGCGAGCCGAACCATGCAGCACCTACCTGCGCAGCTCATGACCACCCAGCGTTGTTGATCCAGCTCCTTCCAAGTGCAGACGCTAATCCTCCGCCGTCGCTCAGTGCTCCCATGTAGCTCTCAGCGTCAACTCTGCTCACACTGATATCCAAGGGTTGAAGCTGTTTTGTTAGCCGTCCCGGAATAAACACCATGTTCGTCTGCTTCAAACGCTATTCACAATCTTCGACGCCAGCTCCTTCCAAGTGCACACACTAATCCTCCGCCGTCGCTCACCCGGTGCTCCCACGCAGCTCTCAGCGTCAACTTAAACACTCTGCTCACACTGATATCCAAGGGTTGAAGCTGTTTTGTTCGCCATGCTGGAATAACAGCAAGCACCGTATTCGTCAGCTTCACACGCTGTGGGTGAGGTGAGGAATACGCGTCTAACGTTCTGTTCTCTGATTGGTTATCGCGACCAGCGTGACTTATAGGACGGCCGCCATACTACAGTGTCCATGATGCATTGCATTTCCTTTTCTGGTGGCCATTTTAAAACATAGATCGACTCTGTCACGTAAAATTGTTTTGTTACAGTAAATTAATTGAGATCCTACCGGTATATTCTTCATTTATAAGTCGCACCGGAGTATAGGTCACACCCCCGGCCAAAACATGTAAAAAAGTGCGACTTATAGTCCGGAAAATACGGTAACTGTGGCAACACTTAATTGTGCACAAAAAACATGCTACATGTCCCACATGTCACAGCTGACACTCCCTCAAAATGCAAATTACACTCCTCATCTGAGTGTCTCAAAGCAACCAATTTGACACAAAGGAAACAGTGTTCCAGGTGTCCATCCATATGAGGTACCTCAGGTTTGGACCTGGGCATCGCCATGCAGTGGAGAACTCCTCAGCACTGTACCAGACACCATCCTCAAAAGACAAGAGCCTTCGTGGTCTCTTCCTTTCCAGAGATGAGACTCCAACCTGCTTTCACCCATCTCCCTCAAATGCAGAATCACTCCAATGGAGTGCAGAAATAAGATTTACTTTTTTGGCATCTAGTTTTGCAAGATATTTTTATGGCGATGCGAATGCTAATGCCCCCCCCCGCCAACCACCCCAGATGATTATCTGTTGACCGCAATGCTCAGGATGGATACACACACATAAAAAACATTGTAAAGTAATAAATAAATAAATAAACATTATAAAAGCATTAAAACACAATGGACTTCGACTCACAGGGAGCTCATTTGCCCCTTGACAGGTCTTTTATTTTGTCCTGCTGGGTGTCATACTGCTCTTCTCATCATCGTGAACGCTAAACAAGGAGCAGGTTTACATGTCAACCACCCGCCCATCCAGCAGACTGTACTGTGTTACAGTGTTACCCTCAGCAGAATCAACGATGACCCTGACCTGACCTAACATCAGCATAAGAAGAAAGGAAAAACACAAAAAATACAACCAGTCACAGCATTTTTGTTCCTTCTTTGAATAAACATGATAAATATTTATGAAGAAACCTTGCCAAATTCTCATGAAGCCAGGGCCAAGTGTGTACGTATGTGGCAACCCCTCAAGCAGAAGTGAAGACTGGCAAGAGCGGGCGAGTTCATATCGCAGTTTTTCACCATCAAACGCTACGCATCATCATGCAACAGCTGTCATCGCGGTCAAAGGTCACCAGTTCAATGGGTCACAGCATCAGCCTGGCAACATCAATCAGAAGCAGGCAAAACACAGGAAAATAATAATAATAATAATAATAATAAGAAGAAGAATTTAAAAAAGGATTTTGGCTTTGACAAAAGTTTCAAGAAAGGTTTTTTTTTTTTTCAAAAAGATTTAACGTGGCCCTGTCAACACTGAATATGTATCCATTCACAGTAAGTTGGCAAAAGAACTTTACAAAAACAATCGCCAGTGTTGACAAATGTAAAACAAGAGCAATCAGAGATTTCTGACGTCCGCCAATCCAGATCCGGATCATCTCCAAAATACAGTGGAGTCTTCTATGACCTAACATCTATTTGTGGTGCAAATTTGGTGAGAATCCATGAAGTAGTTTTGACGCAAAACTTCAAGGCCTATATAAAGTGAAATCTTGATCCAGAATCTGGATCCAGATCCAGATCACCTCCCCAATTCAGTGGAGACTTCCATACCCTAATATTAGTTTGTAGTGCAAATTCAGTGAGAATTCATGAAGTAGTTTTGAAGCAGTCCTTCAAAGCCTATATAAAGGGAATTCTTAACCCAGAATCCAGATTCAGATCCAGATCACCTCCAAAATTCAGTGGAGTCTTCCATGCCCTAATAATTATCTGTGGTGCAAATTTGGTGAGAATCCATAAGGTAGTTTTGACGCAATCCTTCAAAGAATATACAAAGTGAAGTCTTGATCCGGAATCCGGATCACCTCCAAAATTTAATGGCGTTTTCCTTGGTCTAATATCTATCTGTGGTGAAAATTTTGTCAAAATCTGTGGAGTAGTTTTGCCATAATCTTGCTAATAGACAGACAGACAGGTAGACAAATAACTAAACGCTGAAGATTTTATTCCGTCCTTGGTGGATGTAATAACCCTAACCCCTGTTATGGGGCTGAGTGGTTTAAAACTTAATGAAAATGATGAGGTGTGTTGATGCAATGACGTTAATACTCAGTCTCTTGGATGATTTGTTTGAAAAATCAGTATTGGCATTCATGTGGATTGACTTCCAAATGGTATATCTTATTAAAGATATTAAAGGAAGTTATACAGTGTAATCAAAGCAAATTCTCACACCAAAGACATCTAGGGGAGGGGACAGCCAGCCATCCACTCTACGGGCAAATAATGAACACTTTAGAATCACGCCACAGGCAAATGAAACTACAATAAAAGTACAAATTAGCAATGGCACTAGTGTCTGCACTGTGTGCTACTTTGCACCTGGTGGAAGGTAGGACCTTTAATCTGATCTATTCAGAGATATTATTAGACATTATATCTTGATGCCTTATAAAGGGGTCAGGTACTGTGCTCATCGCCTGTCATGGCATCCACCACCACACAGGACTCCCATGGGTCCTGGATGGCCACCACTCATGCAGACAACATCTCCAACTCTTGATAGGAGTCAGGTGACATGTCGGTGTCCGTAGCTGTTGGGTTCCTCAAAACTAAGACACCCACTTGCTGGATCATGCACAGATAAACGAGCCACATGGCCAAAATGTCGGAATTGACATCCCCAAATACTGCTCGTCATCTGAGTCTCCCTAAATAAACGCTTCTTTGATGCAAAGCCATTCCACCACCGATATTCTCTGAAGAGACCTAGTACCAAAGACATCCAGTCATCAGCTTATGTCACTTGGTACCATCCAAGTCTCACAGCAAACAGGCAGCAACAGATCCCCCTTTGAGAAACTGTATGTGAAAGAAAAGGCTCTAAGGGCTGTTGTACGTACAAAATGTAATATGTGTAGAAGTACAGTAAATGAATAAATAAATAAAAATCCAGATTTACCAAACAGGCACAGGCTATTTGTACATGTCAGTACGCAGAGGTGGGACAAAGTCACTGTCAAGTCATTCTCAAGTCATCAATCTGCAAGTCCCAAGTAAAGTCAGCTTGCAAACTATTGGTGGTCATTATGACTTGAGACTTGACTTGGGACTTGCTGATTCATGACCTGAGAGTGACTTGATGGTGACTTTGTCCCACCTCTGTCAGTACCCACATGTTCTAAGCACACACAAGGACATGTTCGTGCATTTGCATTCAGAAACACCCTGAATTAACCGTATGGTAATAAAACATCAATTTGTTGCTTATGTTTCTCACCTGACAAAGAGTGAAGAAAATCAACTTTTGTGAGATGGAAATCAAGGTGCTTGAGTGAGAAAACAAACAAACAAACAAACAAACACCACCAAAAAAGAACCAAAGTACTAAAATGAATGCACCACTATGTGTTGAGAATCCATCCATCAGTCATTTTCAACACCATCATGGGTAAAGAACAGTCACTTATGTTGTCATGTTATTTCTTAATTTAAACAACAAAATCACTTATCAATCAATCAATCAACTTTTTTCTTGTATAGCGCCAAATCACAACAAACAGTTGCCCCAAGGCGCTCCACATTGCAAGGCAAGGCCATACAATAATTATGAAACACAGTCTACGTCTTAAGCAACATAACCAAGGGATGGTCCAGGGTCACCCGATCCAGCCCTAACTATAAGCCTTAGCGAAAAGGAAAGTTTTAAGCCTAATCTTAAAAGTAGAGAGGGTATCTGTCTCCCTGATCTGAATTGGGAGCTGGTTCCACAGGAGAGGAGCCTGAAAGCTGAAGGCTCTGCCTCCCATTCTACTCTTACAAACCCTAGGAACTACAAGTAAGCCCGCAGTCTGAGAGCGAAGCGCTCTAATGGGGTAATATGGTACTACGAGGTCCCTAAGATAAGATGGGACCTGATTATTCAAAACCTTATAAGTAAGAAGAAGAATTTTAAATTCTATTCTAGCATTAACAGGAAGCCAATGAAGGGAGGCCAACACGGGTGAGATATGCTCTCTCCTGCTAGTCCCCGTCAGTACTCTAGCTGCAGCATTCTGAACCAACTGAAGGCTTTTTAGGGAACTTTTAGGACAACCTGATAATAATGAATTACAATAGTCCAGCCTAGAGGAAATAAATGCATGAATTAGTTTTTCAGCATCACTCTGAGACAAGACCTTTCTGATTTTAGAGATATTGCGTAAATGCAAAAAGGCAGTCCTACATATTTGTTTAATATGCGCTTTGAATGACATATCCTGATCAAAAATAACTCCAAGATTTCTCACAGTATTACTAGAGA
The DNA here is from genome assembly GCF_902500255.1 of Thalassophryne amazonica. Lineage (NCBI taxonomy): Eukaryota > Metazoa > Chordata > Actinopteri > Batrachoidiformes > Batrachoididae > Thalassophryne > Thalassophryne amazonica. Next base: position 92,838,581 of record NC_047111.1, read on the forward strand.
TCAGGGAAATGCCATCCAGAGTAACGATCTGGTTAGACACCATGCTTCTAAGATTTGTGGGGCCAAGTACAATAACTTCAGTTTTATCTGAGTTTAAAAGCAGGAAATTAGAGGTCATCCATGTCTTAATGTCTGTAAGACAATCCTGCAGTTTAGCTAATTGGTGCGTATCCTCTGGCTTCATGGATAGATAAAGCTGGGTATCATCTGCGTAACAATGAAAATTTAAGCAATACCGTCTAATAATACTGCCCAAGGGAAGCATGTATAAAGTGAATAAAATTGGTCCTAGCACAGAACCTTGTGGAACTCCATAATTAACTTTAGTCTGTGAAGAAGATTCCCCATTTACATGAACAAACTGTAATCTATTAGACAAATATGATTCAAACCACCGCAGCGCAATGCCTTTAATACCTATGACATGCTCTAATCTCTGTAATAAAATTTTATGGTCAACAGTATCAAAAGCAGCACTGAGGTCCAACAGAACAAGCACAGAGATAAGTCCACTGTCCGAAGCCATAAGAAGATCATTTGTAACCTTCACTAATGCTGTTTCTGTACTATGATGAATTCTAAAACCTGACTGAAACTCTTCAAATAGACCATTCCTCTGCAGGTGATCAGTTAGCTGTTTTACAACTACCCTCTCAAGAATCTTTGAGAGAAAAGGAAGGTTGGAGATTGGCCTATAATTAGCTAAGATAGCTGGGTCAAGTGATGGCTTTTTAAGTAATGGTTTAATTACTGCCACCTTAAAGGCCTGTGGTACATAACCAACTAACAAAGATAGATTGATCATATTTAAGATTGAAGCATTAAATAATGGTAGGACTTCCTTGAGCAGCCTGGCAGGAATGGGGTCTAATAAGCATGTTGATGGTTTGGATGAAGTAACTAATGAAAATAACTCAGACAGAACAATCGGAGAGAAAGAGTCTAACCAAATACCGGCATCACTGAAAGCAGCCAAAGATAACGATACATCTTTGGGATGGTTATGAGTAATTTTTTCTCTAATAGTCAAAATTTTGTTAGCAAAGAAAGTCATGAAGTCATTACTAGTTAAAGTTAATGGAATACTCAGCTCAATAGAGCTCTGACTCTTTGTCAGCCTGGCTACAGTGCTGAAAAGAAACCTGGGGTTGTTCTTATTTTCTTCAATTAGTGATGAGTAGAAAGATGTCCTAGCTTCACGAAGGGCTTTCTTATAGAGCAACAAACACTTTTTCCAGGCTAAGTGAAGATCTTCTAAATTAGTGAGAGGCCATTTCCTCTCCAACTTACGGGTTATCTGCTTTAAGCTACGAGTATGTGAGTTATACCACGGAGTCAGACACTTCTGATTTAAAGCTCTCTTTTTCAGAGGAGCTACAGTATCCAAAGTTGTCTTCAATGAGGATGTAAAACTATTGACAAGATACTCTAACTCCCTTACAGAGTTTAGGTAGCTACTCTGCTCTGTGTTGGTATATGACATTAGAGAACATAAAGAAGGAATCATATCCTTAAACCTAGTTACAGCGCTTTCTGAAAGACTTCTAGTGTAATGAAACTTATTCCCCACTGCAGGGTAGTCCATCAGGGTAAATGTAAATGTTATTAAAAAATGATCAGACAAAAGGGAGTTTTCAGGGAATACTGTTAAGTCTTCTATTTCCATACCATAAGTCAGAACAAGATCTAAAATATGATTAAAGTGGTGGGTGGACTCATTTACTTTTTGAGCAAAGCCGATAGAGTCTAATAATAGATTAAATGCAGTGTTGAGGCTGTCATTCTCAGCATCTGTGTGGATGTTAAAATCGCCCACTATAATTATCTTATCTGAGCTAAGCACTAAGTCAGACAAAAGGTCTGAAAATTCACAGAGAAACTCACAGTAACGACCAGGTGGACGATAGATAATAACAAATAAAACTGGTTTTTGGGACTTCCAATTTGGATGGACAAGACTAAGAGACAAGCTTTCAAATGAATTAAAGCTCTGTCTAGGTTTTTGATTAATTAATAAGCTGGAATGGAAGATTGCTGCTAATCCTCCGCCCCGGCCCGTGCTACGAGCATTCTGACAGTTAGTGTGACTCGGGGGTGTTGACTCATTTAAACTAACATATTCATCCTGCTGTAACCAAGTTTCTGTTAGGCAGAATAAATCAATACGTTGATCAATTATTATATCATTTACCAACAGGGACTTAGAAGAAAGAGACCTAATGTTTAATAGACCACATTTAACTGTTTTAGTCTGTGGTGCAATTGAAGGTGCTATATTATTTTTTCTTTTTGAATTTTTATGCTTAAATAGATTTTTGCTAGTTATTGGTGGTCTGGGAGCAGGCACCGTCTCTACGGGGATGGGGTAATAGGGGGATGGCAGGGGGAGAGAAGCTGCAGAGAGGTGTATAAGACCACAGCTCTGCCTCCTGGTCCCAACGCTAGACAGTCACAGTTTGGAGGATCCCAAAAAATTGGCCAGATTTCTAGAAATGAGAGCTGCTCCCTCTAAAGTGGGATGGATGCCGTCTCTCCTAACAAGACCAGGTTTTCCCCAGAAGCTTTGCCAATTATCTATGAAGCCCACCTCATTTTTTGGACACCACTCAGACAGCCAGCAATTCAAGGAGAACATGCGGCTAAACATGTCACTCCCGGTCTGATTGGGGAGGGGCCCAGAGAAAACAACAGAGTCCGACATTGTTTTTGCAAAGTTACACACCGATTCAATGTTAATTTTAGTGACCTCCGATTGGCGTAACCGAGTGTCATTACTGCCGACGTGAATTACAATCTTACCAAATTTACGCTTAGCCTTAGCCAGCAATTTCAAATGTCCTTCGATGTCGCCTGCTCTGGCCCCCGGAAGACAATTGACAATGGTTGCTGGTGTCGCTAACTTCACATTTCTCAAAACAGAGTCGCCAATAACCAGAGTTTGATCCTCGGCGAGTGTATCGTCGAGTGGGGAAAAACGGTTAGAGATGTGAACGGGTTGACGGTGTACACGGGGCTTCTGTTTAGGGCTATGCTTCCTCCTCACAGTCACCCAGTCAGCCTGCCTTCCCGACTGCACAGGGTCTGCCAGGGGGGAACTAACGGCGGCTAAGCTACCTTGGTCCGCACCGACTACAGGGGCCTGGCTAGCTGTAGAATTTTCCACGGTGCGGAGCCGAGCCTCCAATTCGCCCAGCCTGGCCTCCAAAGCTACGAATAAGCTGCACTTATTACAAGTACCGTTACTGCTAAAAGAGGCCGAGGAATAACTAAACATTTCACACCCAGAGCAGAAAAGTACGGGAGAGACAGGAGAAGCCGCCATGCTAAAACGGCTAAGAGCTAGTAGCTACGCTAAGCTAGCGGATTCCCAAACAGGGAATCCGACACTAGACAGGCTGTGGAGCAGCACAGGTAACGCACGACAACAGTGCTAAAATAAAATAAAAATCCACTAGACAGGCTGTGGAGCAGCACAGGTAACGGACAACAACAGTGCTAAAAAATAAAATAAAATAAAAATAAAAATCCACTGGACAGGCTGTGGAGCAGCACAGGCAACGCACGACAACAGTGCTAAAACAAAATAAAAATCCACTAGACAGGCTGTGGAGCAGCACAGGTAACGCACGACAACAGTGCTAAAAAATAAAATAAAAATAAAAATCCACTGGACAGGCTGTGGAGCAGCACAGGCAACGCACGACAACAGTGCTAAAACAAAATCAAAATCCACTGGACAGGCTGTGGAGCAGCACAGGTAACGCACGACAACAGTGCTAAAACAAAATAAAAATCCACTAGACAGGCTGTGGAGCAGCACAGGTAACGCACAACAACAGTGCTAAAAAATAAAATAAAATAAAAATAAAAATCCACTGGACAGGCTGTGGAGCAGCACAGGCAATGCACGACAACAGTGCTAAAACAAAATAAAAATCCACTAGACAGGCTGTGGAGCAGCACAGGTAACGCACGACAACAGCGCTAAATAAAAATCCACTGGACAGGCTGTGGAGCAGCACAGGTAACGCACGACAACAGCGCCAAAAAAAAAAATAAAATCAAAATCAAAATCCACTGGACAGGCTGTGGAGCAGCACAGGTAACGCACGACAACAGTGCTAAAAAATAAAATAAAAATCCACTGGACAGGCTGTGGAGCAGCACAGGTAACGCACGACAACAGTGCTAAAAAAAAAAAAAAAATAATAAAATAAAAATCCACTGGACAGGCTGCGGAGCAGCACAGGTAACACACGACAACAGTGGTAAAAAATAAAATAAAAATCCACTAGACAGGCTGTGGAGCAGCACAGGTAACACATGACAACAGTGCTAAAAAAAATAAAATCAAAATCAAAATCCACTGGACAGGCTGTGGAGCAGCACAGGTAACGCACGACAACAGTGCCAAAAAATAAAATAAAAATCCACTGGACAGGCTGTGGAGCAGCGCAGGTAACACACGACAACAGTGCCAAAAAATAAAATAAAAATCCACTGGACAGGCTGTGGAGCAGCACAGGTAACACACGACAACAGTGGTAAAAAATAAAATAAAAATCCACTGGACAGGCTGTGGAGCAGCACAGGCAACGCACGACAACAGTGCTAAAAAATAAAATAAAAATCCACTGGACAGGCTGTGGAACAGCACAGGTAACGCACGACAACAGTGCTAAAAAATAAAATAAAAATCCACTGAGCAGGCTGTGGAACAGCACAGGTAACACACGACAACAGTGCTAAAAAATAAAATAAAAATCCACTGAACAGGCTGTGGAACAGCACAGGTAACGCACGACAACAGTGCTAAAAAATAAAAATCCACTGAACAGGCTGTGGAGCAGCACAGGTAACACACGACAACAGTGCTAAAATAAAATAAAAATCCACTAGGCAAGCTGTGGAGCAGCACGACAACAGTGCTAAAAAATAAAACAAAAATAAAAACGAAAGCGTTAGCAAGCTAGTTAGCCTGCCAACGCTGATGAAGGCCAGCTGATAAAAGAGCTCCGTCGCGATGCTTCGACCGTTAGAGGTCTTCCTTAGGCGTTGGAGCACGGTGAAAAAGTAAAAAAAAGTAAAAAAGTCTTGAAAAAGACTGTTAATTCAAAGAACTCAAACAGCTCAGTTCAAACAGCAGAACACCGCTGTGCTCCCAATCTGATTATCTTATCTTATCTTACTTATCTGATTGGCATGGCGGCTTAGTGGTTAGCATTGTTCCCTAACAGCTGGAAGGTCTTTGAATTTTTTCCCATGTGGAGTTTCTATGTTTGCCTAGGTTACCTCTGGGTGGCTTCCTCCTACTTCCAAACACATGCAGGTTTGACGAATGGGAACCTTTAAATTGACAGTGAGAGTGGCTGTGTTTGTCTGTCTATTTGTGGCCCTGTGATAGACTGGCATCCTGTCCAGGGTGTACCTGCCTCATACCCAATGATCACTAGGATAAGGTCCAGTCCCCCATGACCCTTAATTAGAATAAGCAGGGATAGAAAATGAATGAATGAATGAAGTCGCTTATGGAAATGATTTTAAGAAGGTTTAACACGCTCACCACACTTATGATGATACATTCCAATTTATAGAATACTTACATAATTATGCATTGTTAGTGGTCCCTCAATCCTTTGTGTTCCTGTGACATCACTGCTTTGCTGCTTTTGTTATTATTATTATGATGAAAACTTTTGAAATGAACCTTAACAAGTGAAAATAATGTGGACCGATTGTCAATATACAATTACATGAGGAAAGCTATTGATACATTAAAAGCCAAGGGGTCTCTATGTACTTGTATGCATGTATGCGTGTGTATGGCTTTGATCACGGAGAAACTGGGGAGTTCTGACATTTGCTGTTTGGTATGCTTATGTATTTTGGGTCAATGATGAACGCCGCAAAAACAGAAAGTTGATAGGACAAATATTTTTAGAGAAATTAAGGATATTAGCTAACAACAGTGAACAATGGATGTTGATAATTAAATTCTGGACTCACGTACCATTCCAGCAAATCATCTATATATTAAAAGCCAAGTGGCCTCTTTGTACGTGTATGCCTGCGTGTTTGTGAATATAACTTTGATGATCACGCACAAACTGGCGAGAGCTGACATTTGCCATTTGGTATGCTTATGTATTTTGGGGTGAAGGATGAATGCTGCCAAAATGGAATGTTGATAAGACTAATATTGCTGAAGAAATTACGGATGTTAGCTAACAACAGTGAACAATGGCCATTGATAATTACATTCTGGGCTCACACGCCATTCCAAATCATTATAGAAACTTTACATAATTTATTACTATCCTTGAAAAATGTCAATTACCTGTTTTATAAACACTACCCAATCTCGAGCCCATGGATCCCCAGTTTTCTTTATACTTTTAACATTGTAAAAAAAGGCCTTTTTAAAAGTGTTTTTGAAGGTTTTCATTGAATGTTTTCATTTTTGTATTCATTTATTTAAATGCTGAAGCCAGAAGCTGCTATTTTGTTCACACAGGTGTCCTTTGTAGGATTTAACACCAGTGAGGTGACACAGATACACTTGTGATGGCCAAGTCCAAGAAGCAACTGAAGGTGACATCAATCCTTAGTTTGGGTCTCATTAACATTAGATCATTGGTTATGAAGTCATTGCTGGTTAATGATTTAATTGTGGATCATCGTTTAGATATGACTGGGTTATGTGAAACCTGGCTTAAATCCACAGCTGTCCTTCCTCTGAATGAGGCCTGCCCACCGGCGTACACATTTAGCCACGTTTCTCATGATGTGAGGCAAGGTGGGTGTGTTGCTTTTATTTATAAATCCAGGTTTAACTTATTAACTGTTGGGTGTCATAAATACAATTTGTTTGAGCATCTAATTCTACATTATGCCCACGATGCTACGTATTGTCAGGGTCATAAAAATGGAAATCAGTTATGTTACTTTGACACTATTTATAGGCCAACTGGCCCATACTGTTGTGTGGGCCGCCAGAAGAGGAGGTACTGCTGGCCCACCACCAGAGGGCGCCCTGCCTGAAGTGCGGGCTTCAGGCACGAGAGGGCGCAGTCGCCTCACAGGAGCAGCCAGGGTGACAGCTGTCACGCATCACCTGCAACAGCTGTTACCCATCATCTGATCAGCAGGGGAATATCAGCAGGACGACGCCTCCACCTCTTTGCCGAGATATCGTTCTACCTGGAAGGTAACGTACCTCAGCTAACTGTTCGACAGTATTCATTATAACTTTGTGCATTTTTTCGTGGACTACTTTTCCAACGAGAGGTGGAGGTAGCTTTCCTGTTATACGGATTCCTGGGTGCAAACGCGGCCTCATTTAATTGCTTTTTGTTCCTCGCCAGCAGTACCAGGTCCGACACGCGGAGGCAGTGGCCACCTGGGAGTTCGGGACTTGGCGGCTCCAGTATTCCCGGGGTCTGGTGGCGGAGGAAATCGTGTGGTTCCGGTTCTGCTTTGGACAGGCGTCTCCTATCTTCGAGCCTGCCCACACGACACCTTTGTAAATTGACTTTTGTCTATTGTTGTAATCTGTTGTATTTGTTGTGCACATTCACAACAGTAAAGTGTTGTTATTTGACCTACTCCATTGTCCGTTCATTTGCGCCCCCTGTTGTGGGTCCGTGTACCTACACTTTCCCAACAGGATATCTCGGCCAACGTCATGGATCCCGAGGGGCGTCAACCGGCTGTTGAACGGCCAATGGAAGAACAGGGCGCACAGGCGTCCGCAGGAGGAATGATCGGTGAGTTGCAGCGGATCCTCACCGCTTTCACGGCTCGGTTGGATTTAATGACCGAGCAGAACGTCCTCCTTAACCGCAGGGTGGAGGCTCTTGCCGCTCAGGTGGAAGCGCGCCCTCAGGGCGCTGCTGCGGCTCTCCCTCCTGTCGACCCTGTGCGTAACAGTGACGTTCCACAGGTCGTTCAACGCCCCCTCCCACCTTCCCCGGAAGCATACATAAGCCCTCCAGAGCCGTACGGAGGTTGTGTGGAGACGTGCGCGGACTTCCTTATGCAGTGTTCGCTCGTCTTCGCACAACGTCCTGTCATGTACGCGACTGATGCCAGCAAGATAGCTTATGTAATAAACCTGCTTCGCGGTGAGGCACGCGCTTGGGCTACAGCGCTCTGGGAGCAGAATTCACGGCTCCTTCAGACATATGATGGGTTTGTGAGGGAGTTCAGAACAGTGTTCGATCACCCAAATAGAGGAGAGACCGCTTCAGCCGTGCTGCTGTCAATGAGACAGGGGCGCCGGAGCGCAGCTGCCTATGCAGTCGACTTCCGCATCGCGGCTGCGAGGTCCGGCTGGAATAGCACTGCCCTCCACGCCGCCTTCGTAAACGGACTGTCATTGGTCCTAAAGGAGCACCTGGTGGCCAAGGACGAACAGCGGGATTTAGATGGGCTTATCGATCTCATTATACGATTAGACAATCGGTTAGAAGAACGCCGTCGGGAACGAGACGAAGGGCGTGGCCGGGCACGCGCCGTCCCTCTCCCTTCCGGTTCCGACCGCGTTCCGCCCTCCCCACGCTCCACGGCCCCTACGCTCCGTGTGGTTACAGCTCCCCCTGCTGACGAAGCTATGGACACGAGCAGGGCCACATTTAGGGCACCAGATAGACAGAGGAGGCTGGCCCGCGGAGCGTGTTTTGTTTGTGGCTCGATAGAGCATCAGGTAAGAGACTGCCCCGAGCGGTTAAACACCAACGCCCGCCCCTAGAAACTGGGCTAGGGGTGGGCCGAGACATTCACGTGGGACACACCCACATTGCCACACGACTCCCAGTTACAATCCTTTATGAGGATTTAACCCTGAAGGCCCCAGCACTGGTGGACATGGGCTCTGAAGGGAATCTGTTAGACAGCAGATGGGCCAGGGAGATAGGGCTCCCTCTGGTGGCGCTTACCTCGCCTGTGCAGGTGCGGGCACTAGATGGCTCCCTACTCCCTCCAATCACATATAAGACACCACCAGTAACTCTGTTGGTGTCAGGAAATCACCGGGAGGAGATCGTGTTTTTTGTGACTCCTGCTACCTCCCGCGTGATTCTAGGGTTCCCCTGGATGTTAAAACACAATCCCCGGATCGATTGGCCGTCCGGGGTAGTGGTTCAGTGGAGCGAGACCTGCCATTGGGCATGTTTAGGTTCCTCGGTTCCTCCCGGTTCCCAGGCTAAGGAGGAGGTCAGAGTCCCGCCCAATCTAGGGACGGTGCCGGTGGAGTACCACGACCTTGTAGATGTGTTCAGTAAGGATCTGGCGCTCACCCTTCCCCCCCACCGTCCGTACGATTGTGCCATTGATTTGGTTCCAGGCGTTGAGTTCCCATCCAGCAGGCTGTACAACCTCTCACGACCTGAGCGCGAATCAATGGAGACCTACATCCGGGACTCTTTAGCCGCCGGGTTGATCCGGAATTCCACCTCCCAGATGGGTGCAGGTTTCTTTTTTGTGGGTAAAAAAGACGGCGGACTTCGTCCATGCATTGATTATAGGGGACTGAACGAAATCACGGTTCGTAATCGATACCCGTTGCCCCTGTTGGATTCAGTGTTCATGCCCCTGCATGGAGCCCAAATATTCACTAAGCTAGATCTTAGAAATGCGTATCACCTGGTTCGGATCCGGAAGGGAGACGAGTGGAAGACGGCATTCAACACCCCGTTAGGTCACTTTGAGTACCTGGTCATGCCGTTCGGCCTCACAAACGCCCCCGCAACGTTACAAGCATTAGTTAATGATGTCTTGCGGGATTTCCTGCACCGATTCGTCTTCGTATATCTAGACGATATACTCATCTTTTCTCCGGATCCTGAGACTCATGTCCGGCATGTACCTCAGGTCCTGCAGCGGTTGTTGGAGAACCGGCTGTTTGTGAAGGGCGAGAAGTGTGAGTTTCACTGCACAGCTTTGTCCTTCCTGGGGTTTATCATCTCCCTCAACTCCGTTGCTCCTGATCCGGCCAAGGTTGCGGCGGTGAGAGACTGGCCCCAACCCACTAGCCGTAGGAAGCTGCAACAGTTCCTCGGCTTTGCAAATTTCTACAGGAGGTTCATTAAGGGCTACAGTCAGGTAGTTAGCCCCCTGACAAACCCTGACCTCACCAAAAGTCCCCTTCACCTGGTCGGATCGTTGCGATGCCGCGTTCAAGGAGTTGAAACGGCGCTTCTCGTCTGCACCCGTTCTGGTGCAGCCCGATCTTAGTCGCCAGTTAGTGGTTGAAGTGGACGCCTCGGACTCAGGGATAGGAGCTGTGCGGGCAAGCAGAACGGGTAAACCAGGAGGTGGAACAGGCTTTGCGCTGCGTGACTGCCGCGCACCCGGCGGCCTGGAGTACCCATTTGGCCTGGATCGAGTACGCTCATAACAGCCAGGTGTCTTCAGCCACCGGCCTCTCCCCTTTTGAGGTATGTCTGGGGTATCAGCCCCCGTTGTTTCCGGTGGTTGAGGGAGAGGTTGGTGTGCCCTCGGTCCTGGCCCACCTACGGAAGTGCCGTCGGGTGTGGCGTGCCGCCCGTTCTGCTTTGCTAAAGGCCCGGGCGAGGGCAAAACCCCATGCAGACCGTCGGCGGGCCCCGGCCCCTGCGTATCGGCCAGGGCAGGAGGTGTGGTTATCCACAAAGGACATTCCCCTCAAGGTGGACTCCCCCAAGCTACAGGACCGTTACATCGGCACATTTAAGATCCTTAAGGTCATCAGTCCAGCCGCGGTGAGGCTTCAGCTTCCGGCCTCACTGCGGATCCATCCTGTGTTTCATGTGTCCCGGATAAAACCACATCACACCTCACCCCTCTGTACTCCGGGTCCGGCACCGCCTCCTGCCCGGATGGCGAGCCGGCTTGGACTGTACGCCGGCTTTTGGATGTCCGTAGGATGGGCCGGGGCTTCCAGTATTTGGTGGACTGGGAGGGGTACGGCCCCGAAGAACGCTCCTGGGTGAAGAGGAGCTTCATCCTGGACCCGGCCCTCCTGGCCGATTTCTACCGCCGCCACCCGGACAAGCCTGGTCGGGCGCCAGGAGGCGCCCGTTGAGGGGGGGGTCCTGTTGTGTGGGCCGCCAGAAGAGGAGGTACTGCTGGCCCACCACCAGAGGGCGCCCTGCCTGAAGTGCGGGCTTCAGGCACGAGAGGGCGCAGTCGCCTCACAGGAGCAGCCAGGGTGACAGCTGTCACGCATCACCTGCAACAGCTGTTACCCATCATCTGATCAGCAGGGGAATATCAGCAGGACGACGCCTCCACCTCTTTGCCGAGATATCGTTCTACCTGGAAGGTAACGTACCTCAGCTAACTGTTCGACAGTATTCATTATAACTTTGTGCGTTTTTTCGTGGACTACTTTTCCAACGAGAGGTGGAGGTAGCTTTCCTGTCATACGGATTCCTGGATGCAAACGCGGCCTCATTTAATTGCTTTTTGTTCCTCGCCAGCAGTACCAGGTCCGACACGCGGAGGCAGTGGCCACCTGGGAGTTCGGGACTTGGCGGCTCCAGTATTCCCGGGGTCTGGTGGCGGAGGAAATCGTGTGGTTCCGGTTCTTCTTTGGACAGGCGTCTCCTATCTTCGAGCCTGCCCACACGACACCTTTGTAAATTGACTTTTGTCTATTGTTGTAATCTGTTATATTTGTTGTGCACATTCACAACAGTAAAGTGTTGTTATTTGACCTACTCCATTGTCCGTTCATTTGCGCCCCCTGTTGTGGGTCCGTGTACCTACACTTTCCCAACACATACTCTGATTTCTTAGATGAATTTGGTGCATTCATCTCTAGTCTGTCAACTAGTGCAGATAACATTTTGATTATTAGTGACTTTAACATGCATATAAATAACCCCCTGATCCCCTCTATTTATGGAAATTGTGGATGCATTAGGATTCCAGCAATGCATTCAGGATTCAATGCACATTAGTGGAAACACCCTGGATTTGGTTCTCATACATGGCTTTGCTGTCACCAATATCGACATCTTGCCTCTTTGCATCGGTGGTCTCTGACCACTCATTTATTAGGTTTACATTTATGGTGCCGCCTTTGGTGGAGCAACAACCTTGTCTATTACCTTCAACTATGACTGATCTCGAAGCCAGACTGCCTGAAATTTTAGCTTCACGTTTGGTGAATGTTCAGTCAGTGAACAGTCTTGAGGATAGCTTAAATTCAGTGCTCAAAACTACACTTGATAAGATTGCGCCTCCTCTATTAAGGCCATGCCTTCCCAAGGCACAGTCACCTCGGTTCAACGGTTACTTGTGTGACCTTAAGCAGAAGGCTAGAGATTTGGAACAGAAATGGCGTAGTTCCAAATTAGAGCTGTTCCACCTTGCATGGCGTGATGCTATCTTAGATTAGAAGCATGCACTCCTTGCTACAAAGTGGGCCTACTATTCAAATTTGATTAATAAAAACAAAGCATAATTCAAAGTTTTTGTTTGACACAGTAGCATTTCTCATTCATGGAGAGCCACCTGTTGGTCGTTCGCCTTTTTCAACATAGGACTTGCTGAATTATTTTGAGAAGAAAATATAAAATATTAGGTCGAGCATGCCTTGGTTCAGCCACTGCACCCTGCTGTTGAGGTGGGCGCTACCACTGAGGTGTTGCCTAGATTTACTGAATTTAATAGTATCTCACTAGCCATGCTGATCAAACTCGTGATGTCTACAAAAAGTACAACCTGCTTATTTGATCCCATACCAACAAAACTGTTTAAGGCCCTGTGGCCCATTCTTGGGCCAACTGTGCTGGAAATGATTAAAATTCTATAATTCTGGAAAAAGTGGTTTCACGGCAGCTCATGGACCACCTTACTGAGAATAATCTTTTTGAGCCACTGCAGTCTGCTTTTAGAAAATGTCACTCCACAGAGACATCTCTCACTACTTTAGTGAGAGATGTCTCTGTGGAGTACTTGCTTGCCTCTACTGGTGGTTGGCTCTCACTGCGGTATTGTATCACTTCCTGTTCCGGAGCACAGCGGTGTTTTGCTGTATCTGTTAGCTGTTTAATCTGTGCAGTTAGATTGATCTAGTTAACTAGATAACGATTTGTTTCACAGTGTAATCTTCACATGCCTTAACTAAAGCACTCCCTCTGCTGAATCACCTCTAAATTATTTACACATTATTCACTTTGTGTGTTTTTAGGAATCCGCTAGCTTAGCGCAGCTACTAGTTCTTAGCCGATTTAGCATGGCAGCTTCTCCTGTCTCTCCCGCACTTTTCTGCTCTGGGTGTGAAATGTTTAGTTATTCCTCGGCCTCCTTTAGCAGTAATGGTACTTGTAATAAGTGTAGCTTATTCGTAGCTTTGGAGGCCAGGCTGGGCGAATTGGAGACTCGGCTCCGCACTGTGGAAAATTCTACAGCTAGCCAGGCCCCTGTAGTCGGTGCGGACCAAGGTAGCTTAGCCGCCGTTAGTTCCCTTCCAGCAGATCCCTAGCAGCCGGGAAAGCAGGCCGACTGGGTGACTGTGAGGAGGAAGCGTAGCCCTAAACAGAAGCCCCGTGTACACCGCCAACCCGTTCACATTTCTAACCGTTTTTCCCCACTCGGCGACACACCCACCGAGGATCAAACTCTGGTTATTGGCGACTCTGTTTTGAGAAATGTGAAGTTAACGACACCAGCAACCATAGTCAATTGTCTTCCGGGGGAAAGAGCAGGCGACATTGAAGGAAATTTGAAACTGCTGGCTAAGGCTAAGCGTAAATTTGGTAAGATTGTAATTCACGTCGGCAGTAATGACACTCGGTTACGCCAATCGGAGGTCACTAAAATTAACACTGAATCGGTATGTAACTTTGCAAAAACAATGTCGGACTCTGTAGTTTTCTCTGGGCACCTCCCCAATCGGACCGGGAGTGACATGTTTAGCCGCATGTTCTCCTTGAATTGCTGGCTGTCTGAGTGGTGTCCAAAAAATGAGGTGGGCTTCATAGATAATTGGCAAAACTTCTGGGGAAAACCTGGTCTTGTTAGGAGAGATGGCATCCATCCGACTTTAGATGGAGCAGCTCTAATTTCTAGAAATCTGGCCAATTTTCTTAAATCCTCCAAACCGTGACTATCCAGGGTTGCGACCAGGAAGCAGAGTTGTAGTCTTACACAACTCTCTGCAGCTTCTCTCCCCCTGCCATCCCCTCATTACCCCATCCCCGTAGAGACGGTGCCTGCTCCCAGACCACCAATAACCAGTAAAAATCTATTTAAGCATAAAAATTCAAAAAGAAAAAATAATATAGCACCTTCACCTGCACCACAGACTAAAACAGTTAAATATGGTCTATTAAACATTAGGTCTCTCTCTTCTAAGTCCCTGTTAGTAAATGATATAATAATTGATCAACATACTGATTTATTCTGCCTTACAGAAACCTGGTTACAGCAGGATGAATATGTTAGTTTAAATGAGTCAACACCCCCGAGTCACACTAATTGCCAGAATGCTCGTAGCACGGGCCGAGGCGGAGGATTAGCAGCAATCTTCCACTCCAGTTTATTAATTAATCAAAAACCCAGACAGAGCTTTAATTCATTTGAAAGCTTGACTCTTAGTCTTGTCCATCCAAATTGGAAGTCCCAAAAACCAGTTTTATTTGTTATTATCTATCGTCCACCTGGTCGTTACTGTGAGTTTCTCTGTGAATTTTCAGACCTTTTGTCTGACTTAGTGCTTATCTCAGATAAGATAATTATAGTGGGCGATTTTAACATCCACACAGATGCTGAGAATGACAGCCTCAACACTGCATTTAATCTATTATTAGACTCAATTGGCTTTGCTCAAAATGTAAATGAGTCCACCCACCACTTTAATCATATCTTAGATCTTGTTCTGACTTACAGTATGGAAATTGAAGACTTAACAGTATTCCTTGAAAACTCCCTTCTGTCTGATCATTTCTTAATAACATTTACGTTTACTCTGATGGACTACCCAGCAGTGGGGAATAAGTTTTATTACACTAGAAGTCTTTCAGAAAGCGCTGTAACTAGGTTTAAGGATATGATTCCTTATTTATGTTCTCTAATGCCATATACCAACACAGTGCAGAGTAGCTACCTAAACTCTGTGAGTGAGATAGAGTATCTTGTCAATAGTTTTGCATCCTCATTGAAGACAACTTTGGATGCTGTAGCTCTTCTGAAAAAGAGAGCTTTAAATCAGAAGTGCCTGACTCCGTGGTATAACTCACAAACTTGCAGCTTAAAGCAGATAACCCGTAAGATGGAGAGGAAATGGCGTCTCACTAATTTAGAAGATCTTCACTTAGCCTGGAAAAAGAGTCTGTTGCTCTATAAAAAAGCCCTCCATAAAGCTAGGACATCTTACTACTCATCACTAATTGAAGAAAATAAGAACAACCCCAGGTTTCTTTTCAGCACTGTAGCCAGGCTGATAAAGAGTCAGAGCTCTACTGAGCCGAGTATTCCTTTAACTTTAACTAGTAATGACTTCATGACTTTCTTTGCTAATAAAATTTTAACTATTAGAGAAAAAATTACTCATAACCATCCCAAAGACGTATCGTTATCTTTGGCTGCTTTCAGTGATGCCGGTATTTGGTTAGACTCTTTCTCTCCGATTGTTCTGGCTGAGTTATTCTCATTAGTTACTTCCTCTAAACCATCAACATGTCTATTAGACCCCATTCCTACCAGGCTGCTTAAGGAAGCCCTACCATTAATTAATTTTAAATATGATCAATCTATCTTTATTAGTTGGCTATGTACCACAGGGTTTTAAGGTGGCAGTAATTAAACCATTACTTAAAAAGCCATCACTTGACCCAGCTATCTTAGCTAATTATAGGCCAATCTCCAACCTTCCTTTTCTCTCAAAAATTCTTGAAAGGGTAGTTGTAAAACAGCTAACTTATCATCTGCAGAGGAATGGTCTATTTGAAGAGTTTCAGTCAGGTTTTAGAATTCATCATAGTACAGAAACAGCATTAGTGAAGGTTACAAATGATCTTCTTATGGCCTCAGACAGTGGACTCATCTCTGTGCTTGTTCTGTTAGACCTCAGTGCTGCTTTTGATACTGTTGACCATAAAATTTTATTACAGAGATTAGAGCATGCCATAGGTATTAAAGGCACTGCGCTGCGGTGGTTTGAATCATATTTATCTAATAGATTACAATTTGTTCATGTAAATGGGGAATCTTCTTCACAGACTAAGGTTAATTATGGAGTTCCACAAGGTTCTGTGCTAGGACCAATTTTATTCACTTTATACATGTTTCCCTTAGGCAGTATTATTAGACAGCATTGCTTAAATTTTCATTGTTACACAGATGATACCCAGCTTTATCTATCCATGAAGCCAGACGACACACACCAATTAGCTAAACTGCAGGATTGTCTTACAGACATAAAGACATGGATGACCTCTAATTTCCTGCTTTTAAACTCAGATAAAACTGAAGTTATTGTACTTGGCCCCACAAATCTTAGAAACATGGTGTCTAACCAGATCCTTACTCTGGATGGCATTACCCTGACCTCTAGTAATACTGTGAGAAATCTTGGAGTCATTTTTGATCAGGATATGTCATTCAAAGCACATATTAAACAAATATGTAGGACTGCTTTTTTGCATTTGCGCAATATCTCTAAAATTAGAAAGGTCTTGTCTCAGAGTGATGCTGAAAAACTAATTCATGCATTTATTTCCTCTAGGCTGGACTATTGTAATTCATTATTATCAGGTTGTCCTAAAAGTTCCCTGAAAAGCCTTCCTGTTAATTCTAGAATAGAATTTAAAATTCTTCTTCTTACTTATAAGGTTTTGAATAATCAGGTCTCATCTTATCTTAGGGACCTCATAGTACCATATCACCCCAATAGAGTGCTTCGCTCTCAGACTGCAGGCTTACTTGTAGTTCCTAGGGTTTGTAAGAGTAGAATGGGAGGCAGAGCCTTCAGCTTTCAGGCTCCTCTCCTCTGGAACCAGCTCCCAATTCAGATCAGGGAGACAGACATCCTCTCTACTTTTAAGATTAGGCTTAAAACTTTCCTTTTTGCTAAAGCTTATAGTTAGGGCTGGATCAGGTGACCCTGAACCATCCCTTAGTTATGCTGCTATAGACTTAGACTGCTGGGGGGGTTCCCATGATGCACTGAGTGTTTCTTTCTCTTTTTGCTCTGTATGCACCACTCTGCATTTAATCATTAGTGATTGATCTCTGCTCCCCTCCACAGCATGTCTTTTTCCTGGTTCTCTCCCTCAGCCCCAACCAGTCCCAGCAGAAGACTGCCCCTCCCTGAGCCTGGTTCTGCTGGAGGTTTCTTCCTGTTAAAAGGGAGTTTTTCCTTCCCACTGTTGCCAAGTGCTTGCTCACAGGGGGTCATTTTGACCGTTGGGGTTTTTCCGTAATTATTGTATGGCCTTGCCTTACAATATAAAGCGCCTTGGGGCAACTGTTTGTTGTGATTTGGCGCTATATAAATAAAATTGATTTGATTTGATTTGACACAACCACAGTTTTGGTGTTGTTAGATCTTAGTGCTGCATTTGATACTATGGATCATCATATTTTACTCGATAGGCTGGAGAATAATTTTGGGAAAACTGGAAGTGCCCTTGCGTGGTTGACGTCATACCTGTCCAGTCCTTCTTTGTTGTGTGGGCCGCTGAAGAGGAGGTACTGCTGGCCCACCACCACCAGAGGGCACCCTGTCTGGAGTGCGGGCTCCAGGCACCAGAGGGCGCTGCCGCCTCACAGGAGCAGCCGGGGTGACAGCTGTCACTTATCACCTATGACAGCTGTCACCAATCATCTGATCTGCATCGGTATATCAGCAAGACGTCATCTCCACCTCTTTGCCGAGATATCGCTCTACCGAGGAGGTAACGTACTCAGCCAATTGTGTTCTTGACAATAATACTTTGTTGCTTGTGTGTTGGATAGCAGATAGTGAGTAGTACAGCTGGAGACTGTATTGGACTTTTTTGGATAAGTACTCACACTCTTGCACTTACCAGTATTTTCCTGACGAGAGGTGGAGGTGGTGTTTCCACCATACGTATTGCTGGGTGCAAACGCACCCACATCTAACTGTTTTTGTGCCTTGCCAGCAGTACCAGATCCGACAAGCGGAGGCAGAGGCCACCTGGGAGTTCGGGACTTGGCGGCTCCAGTATTCCCGGGGTTCGGTGGCGGAGGAAATCGTGTGGTTCCGGTTCTGCTTTGGACAGACGTCTTCTATCTTCGAGCCTGCCCACATGACACCTTTTGTGATTTGACTTCATTATCTACTATTGTAATTTGTCGTGTTTGTTGTGCTTATTTCACAACAGTAAAAGTGCTATTTGACTTCCTCCATTGTCCGTTCATTTGCGCCCCCTGTTGTGGGTCCGTGTACCTACACTTTCACAACACTTCTTTTTGTGTTTTGTACAATAACACTGCTTCTAATCTTAGTTATTTGAAGTTTGGGGTTCCACAGGGATCTGTTCTGGGCCCCGTGCTTTTTTCCCTGTATGTAGCACCCCTTGGGCATATACTGTGGTGTTTTGGGAAGGCCTTTGATTGCTATGCTGATGATGCTCAATTGTACATACCGATAATTGCTGGCAATGTCAATCAAATAAAATCTTTAGAAGATTGCCTTGCGTCAGTGAGAAGCTGGATGTCTAGCAACTTCCTACTTTTAAACTCTGATAAGACTGAAATGATGGTTCTTGGTCCAGCAAGGTATCGGCACCAATTTGACCAGCTAGTGCTTAGCTTGGGCTCATGTGTTATACATCATACGGACAAAGTGAGGAATTTTGGGGTAATTTTTTATTCTACATTCTCTTTTGACCTCCACATTAAGGGCATCACGAGGACTGCTTTCTTCCATCTGCAAAATATTGTGAAGATTCGTCCCATGCTGTCTATGGCTGATGCTGAGACCCTGATTCATGCTTTTGTTTCTTCTAGATTGGATTATTGCAATATCCTATTTTCAGGGTTACCACAGTCCAGCATTAGGGGTCTCCAACTGGTTCAGAATGCTGCTGCCAGACTTTTGACATGAAGCAGAAAATTTGACCACATTACACTCATTCTGGCGTCTCTTCACTGGCTGCCTGTCTCTGTGAGCAGATTTTAAGGTTCTCCTAGTAGCCTATAAAATTCTTCATGGACTGGCACCTTCCTACCTGGCTGACTTAGTAAAACCCTACGTTCCGGCATGATGAAGATGTTTCACAATACACCTGGAAAATGGAACAAGAGACGTCATGCTTTATGACAAGTTAGAGAAAATAAATGGCCTCAAAATCTCCCCCCAGCACACCCTCATCTTTTAAATCCAGTTGCTACATTTAGAAGAAAGATTTCCTATTAAATGGTGCTGTCATGTCTCTGTCGTGACAGCAGCACGGTGAGGGAGCACAGAGGGTTAGGAAAGTGAACTCAACATTGTTCAAAGTTCTGAACAAGATGAGAGGGGAGAAAGATAATAATAAATACATGAAAGCTGATCCAGATCATGCTCCTGTTGACGGCTACATGGAGTCTAACATAAGGAGGCCATTAAAGGAAATAGTGAAGCATGAAACAAATTAATGCAGCTCTGCTACACAGAATGAGATATTTTCAGCTGAGATGTTGTCAGCTAGTGAAGAGCTCACAGGCCCTGAGACATCCTGACAATGAAAGGAGAAATACAATCAGGGCGATTGGTTACCTGGGTGGTGAAGATGATGCAGGATTAATAGTTTTGGATTTGGATTGTATTTCTTTCCTGTACATTGGAAGTTAATTAATTTATGTTTTATTGAGTAATCTTGCAGCATAATTGTGTGAATATTGCAGCGAGTCTGCACAGCAGTTACCACAAGAGTCCTTTGGTGATGTCATGAAGCAAAATTTCAAAAAGCGCAAGTGGTATTTTAGCAGACAAATCAAGTCTGCACCCCCCCCCCCCCCCCCATCATGTGATAGCCAGTACCTTTGATGCTTTGTTCATGTAGGAGTTCCTAACAGAACACCCGTCCAACCTCCTTGACATTTGCTATTTCAGGAGTACGTCAAAACACTTGAACATGGTCCTCTGCTCTGTTCAACAGCCAAGAGCAACTCATGGATGACTAAACCAGCTGAACACCCGACATATTCTGACAAGGAATACATTCTTAAATGTTTGCTGTTTACAACAACGGCACATTCTTGTGAGAAAATCCTGCTGAATCTGTACGTTTCAGTAATGACAAATATTGGGGAATGGTGAATTCATCTTTTATACATTAGTGCCAAAATATGAGCATCATATGAACAAAATACCCAAAGGTTCAAAAATGACCTTTTTGTTCTTTACGGCGCTTGACGCCCACAGGTGGCTGTAGGGTGAGTTTGATTGGGGTGATGGGGTTTGTCCTACACTGCAACCACCACTGTAATAATTGTTACAATAGTGGGCATGATTACCCAATAAACTCAACCACTATCATAATAATGCTGAAAATGCCTTTTTCCATGAATGTAAGCTGATAGTCGGATAATAAAACGACAGCAGGCAGTCTTGCTTAGGGGAGCCGTGCTTACAAATTTAACTCAATAGAAATACAGGATTACATTAAAGCGCATGTCCAGCTAAGAATGAATGGACAGATATCAACACATACTTTCATGAAAAGTGACATTGGTGACACTAATGTTTTTTTTCCAATAATAGTTGAGTTTGAGTAGGTAGCTCAGTGGGATAGCAGTTGTGCTACCAATATGAAGATCTGGGTCAGATTCCCTTTCACACTAACTGTGTGAGGAGAGGACAAGACACTTCATCTACATTGTGTCAGTCCATCCTGCTGTAAATGGGTACAGTCCTTGGCTGGGGTAGGAACCAGTAATGAACTGGCATCCCGTTAAGGGGGAGTGTGGACTCTGGACACCAATGGGCCTTCAGGTTTATAGTGCATCTAGAAACAATTCACAGCGCTTAGCGTTTCTACATTTTGTTATGATACAGCCTTATTCCAAAATGGAGTAAATTCATTTTTTCCCCACAAAATTCTACTCACAACACCCCATAATGACAACATGAATTTTTTTATTATTCATTTTTGCAAATGTATTAAAAACAAGAGCAGCCGGAGATTTCTGACATCCGGCAAGAGTTGAAGAGGACTCAAAATAAAAGATATGTGATTCACATCAGGACCTGAACTTTACCTGGATCCGGATTCCACAGCACAGTGCAATAATTGCATACCGATCCAGAATGGTCTGACTCATTAAGATGTTGCAATCTGATATACAATTCACAAGCTGAAACAAAATAGTGTCTTCCTGATCTTGGTTTTACGTCGTGACGTTGTATCCATGAAGTAGTTTTGACGTAATCCTTAAAAGCTTACAAAGTGAAATCTTGATCCACAATCCGAATCCAGATCACTTCCAAAATTTAATGGAGTCTTCCATGGCCTAATATCTATCTGTGGTGAAAATGTTATCAAAATCTGTGCAGTAGTTTTGACATAATCTTGCTAACAGTCAGACAACTAAATAAATGCCGATGATTTTATGGCGGACGTAATAAAAACTAAGAAATCACGTGTACATAATTATTCACACCCTTTGCGCAATACTTTGTTGATGCACGTTTGGCAGCAATTACAACCTCAAGTCTTCTTGAATATGATGCCACAAGCTTGGTGCACCTGTCTTTGGGCAGTTTTGCCCATTCCTCTTTGCAGCACCTCTCAAGCTCCATCAGGTTGGATGGGGAGCGTCAGTGCACAGACATTTTCAGATCTCTCCAGAGATGTTCAATCGCATTCAGGTCTGGGCTCTGACTGGACCACTCAAGGACATTCATAGAGTTGTCCTGAAGCCACTCCTTTGATATCTTGGCTGTGTGCTTAGGGTCATTGTCCTGATGAAAGATGGCCATCACCCCAGTCTGAGGTTTCCTCCAAACATGACGCCTGGCATTCACCCCAAAGAGTTCAATCTTTGTCTCGTCAAACTGTGTTTCTCATGGTCTGAGAGTCCTTCAGGTGCCTTCCGGCAAACTCCAGGTGGGCTGTCATGTGCCTTTTACTAAGGAGTGCCTGCCGTCTGGCCACTCTACCATACAGGCTTGATTGCTGGATTGCTGCAGAGATGGTTGTCCTTCTGGAAGGTTCTCCTCTCTCCACAGAGGAATGCTGGAGCTCTGACAGAGTGGCCATTGGGTTCTTGGTCACCTCCCTGACTAAAGTCCTTCTCCACGATTGCTCAGTTTAGATGGGCGGGCAGCTCGAGGAAGAGTCCTTTTGGATCTGAACGTCTTCCATTTACAGATGATGGAGGCCACTGTGCTCATTGGGACCTTCAAAGAAGCAGAAATGTTTCTGTACCCTTCCCAAAATTTGTGTCTCAAGACAATCCTGTCTCAGAGGTCTACAGACAATTCCTTTGACTTCATGCTTGGTTTGTGCTCTGACATGCACTGTCAACTGTGGGACCTTATATGTAGACAGGTGTGTGTCTTTACAAATCATGTCCAGTCAACTGAATTTACCCCAGGTGGACTCCAATTAAGTTGTAGAAACATCTCAAGGATTATCAGTGGAAACAGGATGAGCCTGAGCTCCAATTTTGAGCTTTATGGCAAAGGCTGTGAGTATGTATGTGCATTTGATTTCTTAGTTTGTTTTTATTTTGAATAAATTTGCAAAAATCTAAAAAACAAACAAACAAACATTTTTACATTGTCCTTATGGGGTATTATGTGTCGAATTAAAAAAAAAAAAAAAATCTTTCACTTTGGAATAAGGCTGTAACATAACAAAATGTGGAAAAAGTGAAGTGCTGTGAATACTTCCTGGATGCCTTGTATGTCTGGCTTCTTCTTGCAGCCACTTGAAATTTAAATAATCCTTCACACATTTACTACAAATTCTGTTGCCTCACCACTTAAAAGAAACCAAAACAACCCATACCTCAACAACAGAAAAATAAAAAAAAAGAGGCAGCACTGAGTCCAGTGCTGCAGAAACGTTAGAGATTGATCATATAGATTAAATATGCAAATAATGGTCACACATTTATATGTGAAACAACTTACAAAGGTTTGCACTGTACACTGGTTGGGTTTTGTGTGTGTCTGTGCGTGAGAGAGTGACAGTTTAAAAAAATCACATTATTAACAGTGGGAACAAAAGAAATCAAATAGTCCTTTGAGTCTTTTTTTATTAAGTGAACAATATGGTTTTAATTTTAATTATGCATGTGTTTTAACATAATAATGTCATCCAAATTAATTTTACGATGCTTTATGAAAGAGAAGTTTGAGGGAAACAAAAGGCCTTGTCAAATTCGCCCACTCTGCCTCCCGTTAAAAGAATCTGTGAAGGTTGTTTGAAGAGAGCAACGTAAGTCCCTCATCAGTCATTCCAGATGTCAGTTTGTGAGGCGAGAGCGGCGATTGCCCTCCTCAATGCAGGCTGTCAGTGGAAAACAGCCACAGAATTGAGGAAAGCGATGTGAGGATTGAGCGAAGATAAAAGCAGGACCTGAAGCGGTGAGTGCTGGATTTGTGCGACTCAGGACATCTGTGGACTGTGTACTGTGGGCCTTCATCTGTACTTAGCTCCTCATTACAGCCTCATGTGGCATAAACCAACAACCTGTGACCGAGTAGACACGGTGTACGGAGGGGATGTATCAGCCGTGTGACCGCTGTCACCGTTGAGACAGTCAGCTGTTGTTTGAGAGTGCTTTGTCATGGTGATAAATGCAGCCTTGGAGCGCTGCACCATCAGCACGCTCAGAGGCATGAGGCACACTCTGACTAATGAAAAGAGAAGGTCAAGGAGAAGGAGGGGTCCACACCGCTAAAGGGGAGGAAGAGGAGGTGGAGAAATGGCGGTCAGAGACATGGGATGTGAATATAATGGATATGTGTCACAGGGTGTGTGACAGGTGTGTAAGACAGAGAAAAGCCATCATTTCTGGCTTTGTGTATATATTGGTGCTGCACAGGTGTTGTGTGTGAGCATGCAGTATTTTCTTCTCTCCACCTTGTGTTCTCTCCCCTCACTGTCTTGCACAACATAGTATCTTTGTTCATTAGCCACGCCCCATTTCTGGATCCTTCCTCTCACATGCACCTTGTTAACATCACCTGTTCCTAATTAGTCCACAGGCATATAAACCCTCACAGTCTCACAGTCCCTCGCCAGATTGTTGTCGCTTCCAGCACAATCTCCAGCCTTCTAGTTCTCTGTCCTGATTGTCTTGCTGTGTACCAGTTCTGTGCTCCAAGTTTTTTGACCGCGCCTTTTGCCTCAGCCTACATGCCAGTGTTTGCTCGTGCCTCAGACCTCTGCCCGGAAATAACTATGTTTGTGTCTCGCCCAGCTTGTACCTTTGCTACGCTATACGATCACCTGTGTTCCAAACCTCTGCCTGAAATAAACCTGATGACTTCTTATACCTCAAAGCCTGGTTTGGGAGTTTGTACCATGGGTCCACCCACTCCTGGTGTTGGGCAGCCGCCCGCCATGACAGTACAATCTGGCCAAACTATGGACCCAGCGAACTCCTCATCTGCCATATCAGTCAAAGACTTTGCCACCATGAGAGACATTTTTTCAGAACTTGAATTCTGCTTTGATTGTTACAGAGCCCGCTTTACACCTAAAAAAGAATTGACTATCTCAATCAGGCCCTTGATCTTGTTGAGGCCAATGCTTGGCTATATGATCTTTTTCCAGGCCTAGAAAATCTAGATGAGTTTTTTGCTATTGAGCAACTTCCAGCCTGGATTGGACAGCCTGAGGATCACCTGGCATCTAGCTTCCCACAAGCTGTTAATGACTCTGAGTGGGAGGACATAGAGGACAACGAGTCATCCGAGGCTGAAGGTCAAGCATTACAGGACACGGCTACTAAACTGTTCAGAATACAAGATCTGTTTTTTGAATGTCAGGACTGCCACAGCCAGCGGAGCAAGGAGCGTATTTTTTCAGAGCTGGATCAGATTTTTGTTACAGAGCCTGATCTGCTGACTGCTTTTCCTGATAAGTTCTCCGGAACCATTGATTCTGTCCCCCATTCCGGAACCAGCCTCCGAGCCATCGGGAATCTCCTTATCGCTGGCGCAAGTCGCAGCGGGCGAGTACAGAGACTCAGAAATGGTGCCGGTGGAGCCAGCAGTTAGACTCTCACCGACCATTCAGCCAGCCCAGTTCTCTTTCGTTCCTCCGACCAGAGCTTCTGGGGACACCATGACGGCGAGCATGCCTAGCGGTTCTACCACGGTGCGCGCGGAGGTGGAGGTGCCTGCCGAACGTGCCCGACTAACTTCCATAACAATGAGGCTGACGTCATCAGAGCTGCCTTCACAGACCATCAATGAGCTGTTGTTCCCAACCACGCCTACTCTGTTTCTGCAGCAGCACAAGCCTAAGGGATCTCCTGCCCCGGCCACAACGACGTCAGAGTTCACGTCACCGCTCAACCAGACTGCACTGACCATGATATCCGTGAGTACCATGACAACGAACACGGTCATTGATTTTGCATCAGCGCGCACGACAGTGGCTGTGCAGGCAACACGGAGTTCCACTATGACATCATCAGAACCACTTGTTCAGCACTCCTTACAACTCTCAGCTCAAGTCACGCCCACTACGCCTGTGCCGCTCTCAATAAAGCTCGATACAAGAGAAACATCGGCCTCAGTCAGCTCCACCTCCTCACGCCCTGTGGGAAGCATATCAGCGGCAGCTCCAGAGGGTGTTCTCTGCCCGCACGGTGCAGCTGTTCCGGTTCATCGGCTACCTGCTCCAGTGTCCATCCTGCGTGCATCTGCAAAAAACTGTAACTGCGGGACGGTCAGTGACTTTTCCTTTTGCTTTTTTGCTTTGTTCCTCTGTTCTCATGCTTTTAATTCCGGCAGAGATCTGTTAAAGAGGTCGCACATATTCCTGAAGAAATGTTCATGCAACTCAGTGGGTTCTCTGTTAATGATGCCACGACTTAACCTAAGGTGGTTTTCATGTATATCTGTTGAAAATTTGTTAAAACTGTCACGCCAGAGACTGAGATGGTCTACATTTCGGTGTCTTCTGGAATTTCTGATTACCATCAGTTTAATATCGAGTTGCCAGCTTCTTTCATTTTTCAAGCCCTTTTCTGAGAAAATTTGTCACTTTGTGGGGCTAAATTCTTCTCATGCCATTGCTGAGACCTTTAATAAGTTCCTGGATTGCATTTCTCGGTCTCCGCAGGTTTTGGATCTTTTTGGTGACATCAGTTATTTTCTGTGTTCATGGACTGAAAAGGCTTACAAGAGTTGCTTGTTTTTTGGTAAGATTCCTTTTCTGCAGCAGTGTTTTTCTTCTTTTTTTGGATATGAGATGTTTTGGTTTTTTGGTTTGGGTGCCTGTGGGCCTCACTCAAACTCCCTTCTGATGCTCCCCTTGGCGTATTGGTAAAATTGTTACGGCCTATTCAGGATACTGTGCATTACTGGTTAGTACAGTCGGTTGACTGGTGTCGAGGTTTAAACATGGACTATGTTTTACCAGTACATTAGGTCTTGAAGACAGACTGGATTGGCGCTAGTCTGGGGTCCTATGTGATTTTTGGGGTTCTGCTAACTTGTCTGTTTTTATGGCTTCCCTATTTGGTTTACGCCTCCATTAAGTATCTGGCTTCTACTCTATGGGGATCCCAATGCTTCGGCCCTGAGGTCTGTGTCTCTATGTCTCGGGCCCCGGAGGATTTATTATGTTGTAAGGAACCTCCTGATCGCCCCCCGGACCATGGTTTGAGCCGGACCCCAGACCTTGGGTTGCACCACGTACTGCTGTGTGGCCGGCCTCCTGCTAATTCCTTACGCCCTGTTGACCGCCCGTTTGTTCCCTGGCCCATTTTTATTCAGGTTATCAGTCATCCTTGTAACCTCATGCCATGTAGGCCTCCTGGGTGTCACCTGGGTCTCTGTGTGCCCGCGTCCTTGTCATTTCCCCCGCCGCCCTCCCATTGTCAGTTTGTTTTGGTGCAGCTGTCTGGGGACCGCCGCTTTGGGGGGGGGGGGGGGGTACTGTCAGGGATTTGGCAGGGTCGGGGCGCTGAGCCCTTGTTTTCCTCCTTTCTGTTGCTTCTGGTCTGCTTCGGCTTTGATTTATTAATATTTGTTTTCTTTGGGATTTATTCGGTTATGTTTTTCTTGTTACTTTGTTTCTTGTTATTCTGTTGCCATCATCCAGTTCCATTCTAGTTTTGTTCGTTCTAGTTTTGTTCTGTCAGATTATGTTTGCTTTACTCATCATTAGTTCATCATCTGTGTATTTTTTCATTTGTGTTGTCAGTTACATTGGGTTTTGTATCTGTATCATGTATCATGTAGTCTCTGTTTTCCTTGTTGCCATGCTTTAGGATTTGTTCCCGTTCTTGCTCAGTTCTGTTATGTTGTATTCTGTCTCATGTCTAGCCTGTTCATCATTCCCTGCTATTTCTCACTTCCAGTTAATCATGTTCACTTCGCTGCACCTGCTCTATGTTTTCATCCCTCTTCCATCTCCATCTGTGTTGTCATGTCACTCCACTAGTTCTGTGCCCTCCTCTCACACTTTGTCCCAGTCTGCTTTGTGTTTTCATTTAGTCACATTCTTGATTCTTAATTAAACCATTACTTAAAAAGCCATCACTTGACCCAGCTATCTTAGCTAATTATAGGCCAATCTCCAACCTTCCTTTTCTCTCAAAGATTCTTGAGAGGGTAGTTGTAAAACAGCTAACTGATCACCTGCAGAGGAATGGTCTATTTGAAGAGGTTCAGTCAGGTTTTAGAATTCATCATAGTACAGAAACAGCATTAGTGAAGGTTACAAATGATCTTCTTATGGCTTCGGACAGTGGACTTATCTCTGTGCTTGTTCTGTTGGACCTCAGTGCTGCTTTTGATACTGTTGACCATAAAATTCTATTACAGAGATTAGAGCATGTCATAGGTATTAAGGGCACTGCGCTGCGGTGGTTTGAATCATATTTGTCTAATAGATTACAATTTGTTCATGTAAATGGGGAATCTTCTTCACGGACTAAAGTTAATTATGGAGTTCCACAAGGTTCTGTGCTAGGACCAATTTTATTCACTTTATACATGCTTCCCTTAGGCAGTATTATTAAACGGTATTGCTTAAATTTTCATTGTTACGCAGATGATACCCAGCTTTATCTATCCATGAAACCAGAGGACACACACCAATTAGCTAAACTGCAGGATTGTCTTACAGACATAAAGACATGGATGACCTCTAATTTCCTGCTTTTAAACTCAGATAAAACTGAAGTTATTGTACTTGGCCCCACAAACCTTAGAAGCATGGTCTCTAACCAGATCTTTACTCTGGATGGCATTTCCCTGACCTCTAGTAATACTGTGAGAAATCTTGGAGTCATTTTTGATCAGGATATGTCATTCAAAGCGCATATTAAACAAATATGTAGGACTGCCTTTTTGCATTTACGCAATATCTCTAAAATCAGAAAGGTCTTGTCTCAGAGTGATGCTGAAAAACTAATTCATGCATTTATTTCCTCTAGGCTGGACTATTGTAATTCATTATTATCACGTTGTCCTAAAAGTTCCCTAAAAAGCCTTCAGTTGATTCAAAATGCTGCAGCTAGAGTACTGACGGGGACTAGCAGGAGAGAGCATATCTCACCCGTGTTGGCCTCTCTTCATTGGCTTCCTGTTAATTCTAGAATAGAATTTAAAATTCTTCTTCTTACTTATAAGGTTTTGAATAATCAGGTCCCATCTTATCTTAGGGACCTCATAGTACCATATTACCCCATTAGAGCGCTTCGCTCTCAGACTGCAGGCTTACTTGTAGTTCCTAGGGTTTGTAAGAGTAGAATGGGAGGCAGAGCCTTCAGCTTTCAGGCTCCTCTCCTGTGGAACCAGCTCCCAATTCAGATCAGGGAGACAGATACCCTCTCTACTTTTAAGATTAGGCTTAAAACTTTCCTTTTCGCTAAGGCTTATAGTTAGGGCTGGATCAGGTGACCCTGGACTATCCCTTGGTTATGCTGCTTTAGACGTAGACTGTGGGGGGGTTCCCATGATGCACTGTTTCTTTCTCTTTTTGCTCTGTATGCATCACTCCGCATTTAATCATTAGTGATCGATCTCTGCCCCCTTCCACAGCATGTCTTTTTCCTGGTTCTTTCCCTCGGCCCCAGCCAGTCTCAGCAGAAGACTGCCCCTCCCTGAGCCTGGTTCTGCTGGAGGTTTCTTCCTGTTAAAAGGGAGTTTTTCCTTCCCACTGTAGCCAGGTGCTTGCTCACAGGGGGTCGTTTTGACCGTTGGGGTTTTTCATAATTATTGTGTGGCCTTGCCTTACAATATAAAGCGCCTTGGGGCAACTGTTTGTTGTGATTTGGCGCTATATAAAAAAAGGTTGATTGATTGATTGATTGACACCTGTTCACACATCTTTGTCTTTTCTTCTCTCCACCTTGTGTTCTCTCCCCTCACTGTCTTGCACAATGTAGTATCTTTGTTCATTAGCCACGCCCCCTTTCTGGATCCTTCCTCTCACATGCACCTTGTTACCACCACCTGTTCCTAATTAGTCCACAGGCATATAAACCCTCACAGTCTCTCAATCCCTTGCCAGATTGTTGTCGCTTCCAGCACACTCTCCAGCCTTCTAGTTCTCTGTCCTGATTGTCTTGCCATGTACCAGTTCTGTGCTCCAAGTTTCTTGACCGTGCCTTTTGCCTCAGCCTACATGCCAGTGTTTGCTCGTGCCTCAGACTTCTGCCCGGAAATGATTACGTTTGTGTCTCGCCCAGCTTGTACCTCTGCTCCGCTATACGATCACCTGTGTTCCGAACCTCTGCCTGAAATAAACCTGACGACTTCTTATACCTCAAAGCCTGGTTTGGGAGTTTGTACCATGGATCCACCCACTCCTGGTGTCGGGGCAGTCGCCCGCCATGACAGGAGAACAGTAATCCACATCATTTCAGTACTTACTGGTGTACATCTAGGCAGAGGCTAAGTCCACTCTTTATAACAGGAATGATTTATTATAAATTGTGGTGTTTTTAAAATTTTTTTACTCCACTGCTGTGTGCGCGACTTTCCACATGCTCGCACTGTGTTCATGCACGCGAACACGAGCATGCACGAAACTGTCGCTGTGGTATCATCCACACCTGTCCGACCTTGTGTCCCTCCTGACAGCAGGTGGAATGTTTTGCGGTTCCCCATTTCATTTTTTGTTTGCAGACTTTCGGACAGTTTCTGCTTCTTTCGCCCAATTTCGTGTTCTGTGTGAAGGGGCCCTAATATGAGCATTCATCCATAGGCAGTTGACAGTCTAATTCAGAACCTCTTATAAGCATATTAAACTAGTTAGCAACTTACGTTGTACATAAACCTGCTACAATACCCATTGTAATAACCCACAGAGTGGGCCATGGTTTTAAATAATTTCTGTTATAATGATGGGAGTGAGACCATCAGATGAAACGTGCAACTAAGGTTAAGAAATGCCATGGGGCATTTAGAGGGTGTCTGAAATTGTATGTGTGTTTTCAGTTGCTCTAAATGAGAACAGAGCGTGTTTGCTGCTTTGAGGGAAAAAAGAGCAGCATACAGCATCTTTTTAGTTGAACTATATCAACTGTTTTTCATTTTCATTCCTTGAACTCATTCAAAGCCTTGCCTAGAGAAGCACTTTACTCTTAAATTTTGGTCTCAACCAACCAACCAAACAGCAGATGGCAGTAATTAGAGAGGTACACAACAGAGTCCATGCTTTTGCCAAAATGCAAATGACTAGCATCAAGTCTTCCTACAACTCTAGAACCACATGCATATTTTTTCTTGATAAACTGATAAAAGTACAGACAAACCCCATGTTATAATGTTGACAAAAGTGAAAACAGTTTCCTTTTGATTCGAATCCAGATGCTTTGTCCATCCTTCCAATAAATTTGATGAACACCAGTGCCTAATTTTTAAAAAATCTTCCCAACAAACAAGTAAAGCAGCAGACACACAAATTATCATTTCTCTCTTCTTAACATTACTGTTATTGTTGTTATTTCTAACATCACTGAGCAAATGAAAATGGAACTTTGTAAACCAGAGTACTGGATGAATGCTAAACATGGGAACGTGGTCGTCTGAAGGTTGGAGAAGCTGCTTTGTGTTTGGAAGGTCATAGGTTTGATCCCCTGACCATGAAAAATGTGAGTAGAAAAGGTTAATGGTTGACATTTGTTTTGAGCAAGGTCCTCAATTCCCCCATGTTATTCCTGGTGTGCAGTTCAGCATATCATGAAAGTTCATTCATTCATTCATTCATTCATTCATTCATTCATTCATGTCATGACTGTGAGATATCATTGAAAAGTGTTCAGATCATCTGATGGATGAAAATGTTACCACATAATTGAAGTCCACTGAGCAAAGGCTTTGCTGTGTGTGAGTCACAGGTTCTCTGCATTGTATTTCTTCATTAGTCTCTTTCTTTTACATTGTAAAGTAAGACATTTGTCAACAACCCACACAATAGATTTTGCAGAGTAAAATCAACTCTGGTTGTTTGATCCAGCTACAAATACAGTTCAACAAACTCTAGTGTTTAATCAAGTTGTTCAACAGCAACAGTCTACTTTTGTAGCATTAATGTCATTGTGTGACAGAGTTGACTCTATTTGAAGTGCAGCGTAGTTCAAGCAGAGTCTAGTGTACTTTGCGAATGGTATTTAACACCTTATGACATCACAAAGTTGAGCAAATTTTGCAGAGTAGAACAGACTCTTGTAGACTACATTTGGTCCTGCTCCAAATATAATTAAATAAAACCTATTATAGTGTTAAAACATCTTTATCCTAGTTTTAAATCAATTTGCTCAACTCTTGTCATAATTTAATCATCTGAATTATTTTAATTTCAGTTGATCAAATAGTTGATCAACAAAATCTGCAAGAGGTCTACTTAACTAAATACTGCAAGGTGTAAGGGAAGATTATTAAGTTGACTAAAACTACACCAAAACTAAAACAATTCAGATGACTAAATTATGACTAAAGCTAAGTGACATGTTAATCAAGACTGTGAATAAATATGCTGTCAAAATCTACACTGGTTCCAACAGAGTCTATTTTACTCTCCAAAATTTACCATGCACCTTATGACATCATAAAGCTGTGTACATATCTTGCAGTACGGTGTTATGACCATCCTCTTTTATCAGTAGGCAGAAGATACTCACCTGGCAACTGGCACCTATTTAATTTGAAACAGGACCTGTTATTCTGATCAAAAATACACCAAACAGTAACCCGGTTTCGACATGGTTCCTGTGACACCATGCTGGGCAGGGATGATAAAATAATCAAGCTTTATACAACGGCTGAGTGGATCCTTGTCATTTGATTGGTGCTTTCTATGTCATGTGACATGTGACATGACAAATCCACTACGCCATAAGCCATCTGGAGGCATGAAGAGCTGTTAGGATGAAAAGCTGGACAAATTTCTGACCTGATTTTTTGCTGGACTGTAGTACACAAAGTCGTTTTTTGTTTTTTTGGGAGTATCATGGATTACATCATCATAATTATTTTTGATCTATCGAACTGTTTTTCCAAGTTGACTGAGAACAATTTTGGACTCCTATTTAAAGTTTGTGTTAGATTGTTAATGTCAAAGCACTAGTGACGAACACCAAAATGCAAGTCCCTTTTCTGTTGTTTAGAAATTAATATAATATCAAATGACAAGGATCTATTTTAGCTGGTATATAAAACAAATAATGAATGTTTTTTACATTCTTTCAGTGGAGCGACTTGAGTTGAATGGTATGTTCCAGCTTTCACCTCATGACATATTTGTACCATTGAACTCATATTATTGGAGCCTTTAGCGAATATAAAATATGAAGGTCAAATTTGAAATCAAATGAAAAAAAACAAACAAAAGTTTTCATGAAAGAATTGCATTCTTCTTGTTTTGCTTTTCAAAGAAAGTCCAAATTACAAGCGGCTGTCTTTGTCAATGGAAAGGCAAAAAACAAACAAAAAAAACCCCCCAACAATAAACCATTTTTTAAAAAATGACTGGATTTAATAATCAAATAACCATTTTATACAAAGCCCGGTTTGAAGATTCACCATTGCTGTGTCACTGCAGTTCTAATTACATTCAAGAGCTGTTACATTCATGTTCTTGTACTTATATTAATGAAGACATATTACTTCTATCTTGACTATTATTACACCAGGTGTTAAGAATTTGCAGCACAGTGTTAATTTTGGAGTCGTCAAAGTGACTAGACTGTGCTTGCGGATCCTCTCGAGCTCATTACCACAGTCTGCTGAGTCTATTGGCCGGGCCCTGCATGACTGGGCAGAAGCTGTTCCAGGCTCACCATCAGATTGACGAGATGATCACGGGGTTAACAGACACTGCTCAGTCTTTGGGGTCAGATTCACTCGTTTCCCACAGTGGGAGCTTCGGACGCAGAAACCGGCCACACAGCTCACAATTTTTGTAGTGGAAACCAGGATAGCACAGAAACAACTTTTATTTTTAATCAGTGTAGCACTTTTCTGTTCCAGAGGAGGTCAAAGGTTATTATTAAGCGTGACACTCCCTCTATGCTTTGTTTCTTGCTGAAATATACACAGGAAGCATTGAAAAAGCATTGCCTCTGCTCAGAGGAAGCTGTTTTCCACTACATGTTAAGGAGGAATGTGCAATTAAATGAGTTCTACCATGAAGACATGCAGAAAAAAAGAGAGAAGTGAAAAAGAATGGAGTGCAATGCTACGGAACAACACTGAGCTATTTATGCTACATATGCAAGGACTGATATCCTTTTGATATTTATAGAAAAATTGGGCCATTGCACGAGAAAGAGCCAGGAAATGGATCAGATAAGAGCACAAGGAGGATAATATATTCCAGATGAAACATAAATATATGGGCTACCCAGCTCATGCTTTCCAATATGTGTTTTTCCAACTGAGTCCATTTAAAAATAGTACAGATTTACCATTACAGATCACAACTAGGACACTCAGAGTGCAAACCTTCACTAATGGTCAACAGTCCTCTGTTCACATTGTCTGTGACATTAATTTCCTTTCCCTCCTTTTCTTTAATAGTGAGATTTTTTTCATTGCTTCACAAACAATCTTTGATCCTCATGGCTAACCTTTGAACCTGATCACTGAACTTTGATTCTGTTGTCTGATCCTGAATCCATTGATCTTGCAATCATAACACTATGTAACACAATTTTTGTTCCTGGCTTCTAAGTGTTACACGAGGTCTGTTAGAAAAGTATCCGACCTTATTATTTATATACAGAAACAGGAGAGATGTCAACTGAAACAAAGGAGAGGATTATCAAACTCTTAAAAGAGGGTAAATCATCACACAATGTTGCAAAAGATGTTGGTTGCTCACAGTCAGCTGTGTCTAAACTCTGGACCAAATACAAACAACATGGGAAGGTTGTTAAAGGCAAACATACTGGTAGACCAAGGAAGACATCAAAGCGTCAAGACAGAAAACTTAAAGCAATATGTCTCAAAAATCGAAAATGCACAACAAAACAAATGAGGAACGAATGGGAGGAAACTGGAGTCAACGTCTGTGACCGAACTGTAAGAAACCACCTAAAGGAAATGGGATTTACATACAGAAAAGCTAAACGAAAGCCATCATTAACACCTAAACAGAAAAAAAACAAGGTTACAATGGGCTAAAGAAAAGCAATCGTGGACTGTGGATGACTGGATGAAAGTGTTGTGTGGGCCGCTGAAGAGGAGGTACTGCTGGCCCACCACCACCAGAGGGAACCCTGCCTGGAGTGCGGGCTCCAGGCACCAGAGGGCGCTGCTGCCTCACAGGAGCAGCCGGGGTGACAGCTGACACTCATCACCTATGACAGCTGTCACCACTCATCTGATCTGCATCGGTATATCAGCAAGACGTCATCTCCACCTCTTTGCCGAGATATCGTTCTACCGAGGAGGTAACGAACTCAGCCGTTGTGTTGTCTTTCAGACAGTGACTTTGTTGCTTGTGTTTTGACAGTGGTTGGTGAGTACTTGCAGCTGGAGACTGTACTGAACCCTTTCTTTGGATAAGTACTCACATTTTCCTGACAAGAGGTGGAGGTGGTTTTTTTCACCATCCGTGTTGCTGGGTGCAAACGCACCCACATCTAACTGTTTTTGTTCCTCGCCAGCAGTACCAGATCCGACAAGCGGAGGCAGTGGCCACCTGGGAGTTCGGGACTTGGCGGCTCCAGTATCCCCGGGGTTCGGTGGCGGAGGAAATCGTGTGGTTCCGGTTCTGCTTTGGACAGACGTCTTCTATCTTCGAGCCTGCCCACATGACACCTTTGTGAATTGACTTTATTATTTTCTATTGTGATCTGTCGTGCTTGTTGTGCTTATTTCACAACAGTAAAAGTGCTATTTGACTTCCTCCATTGTCCGTTCATTTGCGCCCCCTGTTGTGGGTCCGTGTTCCAACACTTTCAGAACAGGATATCTCGGCCACGTCATGGATCCCGAGGGGCGTCAACCGGCTGTTGAACGGCCAATGGGAGAACAGGGCGCGCAGACGTCCGCAGGAGGAATGATCGGAGAGTTGCAGCGAATCCTCACCGCTTTCACGGCTCGGTTGGATCTAATGACCGAGCAGAACGTCCTCCTTAACCGCAGGGTGGAGGCTCTCGCCGCGCAGGTGGAAGCGCGCCCTCAGGGCGCTGCTGCGGCTCCCCCTCCTGTCGATCCTGTGCGCAACAGTGACGTTCCACAGGTCGTTCAACGACCCCTCCCACCTTCCCCTGAAGCATACATAAGCCCTCCGGAGCCGTACGGGGGTTGTGTGGAGACGTGCGCGGACTTTCTTATGCAATGTTCGCTCGTCTTTGCACAACGTCCCGTCATGTACGTGACTGATGCTAGTAAGGTAGCTTATGTGATTAATCTGCTTCGCGGTAAGGCATGCGCTTGGGCTACAGCACTCTGGGAGCAAAATTCACGGCTCCTTCTGATGTATGATGGGTTTGTGAGGGGATTCAGAACAGTGTTTGATCACCCAAACAGAGGAGAAATCGCTTCAGCCGTGCTGCTGTCAATGAGACAGGGGCGCCGGAGCGCAGCTGCCTATGCAGTCAACTTCCGCATTGCGGCTGCGAGGTCCGGCTGGAATAGCACTGCCCTCCGTGCCGCCTTCGTAAACGGACTATCGTTGGTCCTGAAGGAGCACCTGGTGGCTAAGGACGAACCGCGAGATTTGGACGGGCTTATTGATCTCGTTATACGATTAGACAATCGGTTAGAGGAACGCCGTCGGGACCGAGGCGAAGGACGTGACCGGATACACGCCGCCCCTCTCCCTTCCGCGTTCGAAAAGGGGCCGCCCTCCCCACGCTCCACAGCCGCAGCGCTTTGTGGGGCAACAGCTCCCCCTGTTGACGTTGTTAGGGAAACGCACAGGGCCAAAATGGGAAGGCTGATCCGTGGAGAGTGTTTTCTCTGCAGCTCAACAGAGCACACACAGAGAGACTGCCCCAAACGGCCAAAACGTCAACACTCGCCCTTAGAGACTGGGCTAAGGGGGGGTCAAGACATTCAAGTGAGACACACACAAATTGCCACACGACTCCCAGTCACAATCCTGAGCGGGGATTTAACCCTTCAAGCCCGAGCACTGGTGGACACGGGGTCAGAAGGGAATCTGCTAGACAGCAGATGGGCAAAGGAGGTAGGGCTCCCTCTGGTGGCGCTTCCTTCGCCATTGCAGGTGCGGGCACTAGATGGCACCCTCCTCCCTTTACTCACACACAAGACACAACCAGTAACTCTGGTGGTGTCTGGAAACCACCGGGAGGAGATTGAGTTTTTTGTAACTCCTTCTACCTCCTGCGTGATTTTGGGCATCCCATGGATGTTAAAGCACAATCCCCGGATCGATTGGCCGTCTGGGGTGGTGGTTCAATGGAGCGAAACCTGCCATCGGGTGTGTTTAGGATCCTCG
The DNA here is from genome assembly GCF_902500255.1 of Thalassophryne amazonica. Classification (NCBI taxonomy): domain Eukaryota; kingdom Metazoa; phylum Chordata; class Actinopteri; order Batrachoidiformes; family Batrachoididae; genus Thalassophryne; species Thalassophryne amazonica. Next base: position 92,875,633 of record NC_047111.1, read on the forward strand.
GTTCCTCCCAGTTCCCAGGCTAAGGAGGAGGTCCAAAGTCCCTCCCAATCTGACGGCAGTGCCGGTTGAGTACCACGATCTTGCTGACGTCTTCAGCAAGGATCTGGCACTCACCCTTCCCCCGCACCGTCCGTACGATTGTGCCATTGATTTGGTTCCAGACGCTGAGTTCCCGTCCAGCAGGCTGTACAACCTCTCACGACCTGAGCGCGAATCAATGGAGACCTACATCCGGGACTCATTAGCTGCCGGGCTGATCCGGAACTCCACCTCCCCGATGGGGGCAGGTTTCTTTTTTGTGGGCAAGAAAGATGGCGGACTTCGTCCATGTATTGATTACAGGGGGCTGAATGAGATTACGGTTCGCAACCGATACCCGTTGCCATTATTAGATTCCGTGTTCACCCCCCTGCATGGAGCTAAAATCTTTACTAAGCTGGATCTTAGAAATGCATATCACCTGGTTCGGATCCGGAAGGGAGACGAATGGAAGACGGCATTCAACACCCCATTAGGTCACTTTGAGTACCTGGTCATGCCGTTCGGCCTTACCAACGCCCCCGCGACGTTCCAAGCCTTGGTTAACGACGTCTTGCGGGACTTCCTGCACCGATTCGTCTTTGTATATCTGGACGATATTCTCATCTTTTCTCCGGATCCTGAGACCCATGTCCAGCATGTACGTCAGGTCCTGCAGCGGTTGTTAGAGAACCGGCTGTTTGTTAAGGGCGAGAAGTGCGAGTTCCACCGCACTTCTTTGTCCTTCTTGGGGTTTATCATCTCCCCTAACTCCGTCGCTCCTGATCCGGCCAAGGTCGCGGCGGTGAGAGACTGGCCCCAACCCACCAGCCGTAGGAAGCTGCAACAGTTCCTCGGCTTTGCTAATTTCTACAGGAGGTTCATTAAGGGCTACAGTCAGGTAGTTAGCCCCCTGACAGCCCTGACCTCACCAAAAGTCCCCTTCACCTGGTCGGATCGTTGCGATGCCGCGTTCAAGGAGTTGAAACAGCGCTTCTCGTCTGCACCCGTTCTGGTGCAGCCCGATCCTAGTCGCCAGTTAGTGGTTGAAGTGGACGCCTCGGACTCAGGAATAGGAGCTGTGCTTTCCCAGAGCAGGAGGACCGATAAGGTCCTTCACCCGTGTGCCTATTTTTCCCGCAGGTTGACCCCGGCCGAACGGAACTATGACGTCGACAATCGAGAACTCCTTGCGGTGAAAGAGGCTCTAGAAGAGTGGAGACATCTGTTGGAGGGAACGTCCGTGCCATTCACGGTTTTCACTGACCACCGGAACCTGGAGTATATCAGGACCACCAAGCGGCTGAACCCCAGGCAAGCCCGCTGGTCACTGTTCTTCGGCCGTGTTGACTTCCGGATCACCTACCGTCCCGGGACCAAAAACCAGAGATCGGATGTCTTGTCCCGGGTACATGAAGATGAAGTCAAAACGGAGTTGTCGGATCCACCGGAACCCATCATCCCGGAGTCCACTATCATGGCCACCCTCACCTGGGACGTAGAGAGAACCGTCCGGGAGGCCCTGGCACGAAGCCCGGACCCCGGAACTGGACCGAAGAACAGACTCTACGTCCCACCAGAGGCTAGGGCTGCAGTCCTGGACTTCTGTCACGGCTCCAAGCTCTCCTGTCATCCAGGGGTGCGAAGAACCGTGGCAGTTGTCCGGCAGCGCTTCTGGTGGGCGTCCCTAGAGGCCGACATCCGGGACTATATCCAGGCTTGCACCACCTGCGCCAGGGGCAAGGCTGATCATCGCAGGGCTTCGGGACTGCTCCAGCCGCTGCCCGTGCCTCATCGCCCCTGGTCCCACATCGGCCTGGATTTTGTCACAGGCCTCCCACCGTCCCAGGGCAACACCACCATCCTCACGATAGTGGACCGATTCTCCAAGGCGGCCCACTTCGTGGCCCTCCCGAAGCTCCCGACGGCCCAGGAGACAGCGGACCTCCTGGTCCACCACGTCGTCTGGCTGCATGGGATTCCAACAGACAGTTCTCCTCGCAAGTCTGGAGGAGCTTCTGCCGGGAACTGGGGGCCACGGTGAGTCTCTCATCCGAGTACCATCCCCAGACCAACGGGCAAGCAGAACGGGCCAATCAGGAGGTGGAACAGGCCGTGACGGCCGCGCACCCGGCGGCCTGGAGTACCCATTTGGCCTGGATCGAGTATGCCCATAACAGCCAGGTGTCGTCAGCCACCGGCCTCTCACCTTTTGAGGTGTGTCTGGGGTACCAGCCTCCCTTGTTTCCGGTGGTTGAGGGAGAGGTCGGTGTGCCCTCGGTCCAGGCCCACCTACGGAAGTGCCGTCGGGTGTGGCGTGCCGCCCGTTCTGCTTTGCTGAGGGCCCGGATGAGGACGAAAGCCCATGCAGACCGTCGGCGGACCCCGGCCCCTGCGTATCGGCCAGGGCAGGAAGTGTGGTTGTCAACAAAGGACATCCCCCTCCAAGTGGTCTCCCCAAAACTGCAGGATCGGTACATCGGCCCATTTAAAATCCTCAAGGTCATCAGTCCAGCCGCGGTGAGGCTTCAGCTTCCGGCCTCACTGCGGATCCATCCCGTTTTCCATGTGTCCCGGATTAAGCCACATCACTCCTCACCCCTCTGTACTCCGGGTCCGGCACCACCTCCTGCCCGGATCATCGATGGCGAGCCGGCTTGGACTGTGCGCCGGCTCTTAGATGTCCGTAGGATGGGCCGGGGCTTCCAGTATTTGGTGGACTGGGAGGGGTACGGACCCAAAGAACGCTCCTGGATGAAGAGGAGCTTCATCCTGGACCCGGCCCTCCTGGCCGAATTCTACCGCCGCCACCCGGACAAGCCTGGTCGGGCGCCAGGAGGCGCCCGTTGAGGGGGGGGTCCTGTTGTGTGGGCCGCTGAAGAGGAGGTACTGCTGGCCCACCACCACCAGAGGGCACCCTGCCTGGAGTGCGGGCTCCAGGCACCAGAGGGCGCTGCCGCCTCACAGGAGCAGCCGGGGTGACAGCTGACACTCATCACCTATGACAGCTGTCACCACTCATCTGATCTGCATCGTTATATCAGCAAGACGTCATCTCCACCTCTTTGCCGAGATATCGTTCTACCGAGGAGGTAACGAACTCAGCCGTTGTGTTGTCTTTCAGACAGTGACTTTGTTGCTTGTGTTTTGACAGTGGTTGGTGAGTACTTGCAGCTGGAGAC